>NC_066529.1:16068519-16150530 GCF_024679095.1 Eriocheir sinensis
ACGAGGGCGAGGAGGCGGCGGCGGCGGCGGTGGTGGTGAGCGACTGAGTCCATCCAGCATTCTTGTAGGCGTCACGGGATTTACGTAACGAGAGAGAGAGAGAGAGAGAGAGAGAGGGGGGGGGGGACGTAAGGGCGTGTCCTTATAATGGTAACATTTGCTGACGTCATCACTACATAACTTAAGTGTTGTGTAGCCTTATTTACGTCTTCCATAACGGAGGGGAAAGGGAGGGAGGGAAGGAGGGGGAGAAAAGGAAGGAATGGAGGAGGGGAGACGGAAGGGTGAAGCTAGGAAAATGAGAGGGAATGGAAGGGAGAAAGACGGAAGGGTGAAGAAATAGAGAGAAAAGGTAGGAAAAATGAAGGAGAGACGGACGGGTGAAAGGAAGGGGAAGAAAAGTAAAGTTTAGGAACAGACAGAAAGAGGAGAGAAAGAGCAGTGAGATTCGAGTAAGGGAAAGAAGAATGATGAACCAGAAACGGGAGGAAAAGGAAAGAAGGAAGGAAAATGAAAGAGGTAGGGATTGGAAGAGAAATATGGGGAAGAGGGGAAGGGTAGAAGAAGGGGTGAATGCTTTGTTTGTATGTACTCCAGGGAAGGGAAGACAGCTGGGTGAGGGGAAGGCAGGTCAATGAGGAAGGGGTGAGGGGAGGAAAGAGAGGGATCATGAGGAGGGTGATGGGGTGAGGGGAGGAAAGGGAGGGATCGTGAGGAGGGTGATGGGGGTGAGGGAGAGAAAGGGACATGAAAAGGGGATTAGGGGGTTGAGGGTGAGAGGAAGTAGGGGGTATGTAGATAGGTACTTTGTCCATCCTTTCAACCCTCACTCCTCGCCTCTCCTCCCCTCACCCCTGCTTTAATTCTCCTCGTTTCCTCGCCTCCCCAACTTCTTTCTTCCTACGTTTCATCCGCTATTCATTGCTCTTCCGATTCCCAAGTTTTTTTTTTTTTTTCAGCAAAGGAAGCAGCTCAATGGCAAAAAGCATAAAGAGACATGCCCGCTAAATGCTGCCCCTCCAAAAAAAGATTTCAGAAGAGTGGCCAAAAGAGGTTAATTTCGGGAGATGTTTCGATACTCTCCTCTTCTACTTCTCCTTCATGTAGTCCTTTCCTCTTCCTTCTTTTCCTCTTTTTTTCTCCTCCTCGATACTCCCCTCTTCTACTTCTCCTTCATGTTGTCCTTTCCTCTCCCTTCTTTTCCTCTTCTTTCTCCTCCTAATTTTCATCCTCCTACTCTTCATCATCATACTTCTCCCTCCTGTTGACCTTGCCTCTCCCTTCTTTTCCTCTTTTTTCTCCTCCTAATTTTCATTCTCCTGCTCTTCCTCATCATACTTTACAATTCTAAAACCTCCTTCATTTTCTGTTGTTTAGTTCCTCCTCGTCCTGAACTGCCAGCCTACCTCGCGTCCTTCTGTCCTTCTTCTGTTCTTCTCCCTTTGCTCATACCTCATAGATCTGTTTAGTTCCTCCTCCTCATGAACTACCAGCCTACCTCGCGTCCTTCTGTCCTTTCTTCTGTTCTTCTCCCTTTGTTCATACCTCATAGATCTGTTTAGTTCCTCCTCCTCATGACCTACCAGCCTTCCTCGCGTCCCTTCTGTCCTTCATTCTGGTCTTCTCTCTTTGCTCATACCTCATAGATCCTGCTCCTCATTCTTCTACTCATCACACGCTTCCCCATCCCTCTCCCTCTAGATTCATTGCACATATTAAATTACGTAAGTAGTGTATAAATATAACCTTTTTTAATGATCCGGGTGGCTAAGTGGTTTCAGGCAGGAATGGCGTCTGAAGGTTACGAGTTCAGTCCCAGCGCGCGGCCAGAGAGTGCTAGATATATGGTCGTAGATGCTTAGTTCATGGGTAATTTTGAATCATCTTGCTTAATCTTTATTTGCAGAAAGGAATATTTGCTTGCAAGTTTCTCTCTCTCTCTCTCTCTCTCTCTCTCTCTCTCTCTCTCTCTCTCTCTCTCTCTCTCTCTCTCTCTCTCTCTCTCTCTCTCTCTCTCTCTCTCTCTCTCTCTCTCTCTCTCTCTCTCTCTCTCTCTCTCCTGTTCCTTCTACGTTTATATTTTTCCCATTAACGACACATTACTACGGACACCAAATTGCCTACTTCCTTCTACCTGTTGAAAAAGCCTCCTCCTCCACCACCTTCTTTTCCTTCTCCTCCTCCTCCTCTTCCTCCTCCTCCTCATCGTCATTATCATTCTTCTACATTCTACTATCATTTTACCTTCTACTTCCTCCCTTGTTGCACATTTCCCCTTCCTCTCCACCTGCCTGCCTGCCTCGCGTCCCTTCCGTCCTCCCTTCTCTTCTTACTCCCTTTCCTTACACGTCTCAAATATCCTTCCCTTCACTTTTCATTTTTTTATTTCCTTCTCCCCTCACTTCTTCACTCACCCTCCTTGACCCTCTCTTTTTTTTCCCTCCTTTTCTCCTTTCTCTCTCTCTTTTCATTCACACACCTCTATTCCATAGCATTCCTTTCCCCTTCTATATTTTTTTTTCTTTCCTCCCCTCTCTTTTTCATGCGCTCTTCCTCTCTGTTCCTTCCTTCACCTGTCTCTTTTTCTTTTTTTCATTCTGTCTCTCCTCCTTTCCTTGCCCCCCTCTCTTCTCTTCCTTCCTTTCTTCACTTCTGTCTCTTCTTTCTTCTTTTACCCCCTACCTCCTCCTTTCCATGCAACTCTCCCTTCCCTTTCTTCCCTTCTTCAAATCTTTTTTCTTCCTTCTTTCACCCCCTCTACCCTTCCTTTCCATGCACCCCTCTCTTCCTTTCTTTCTTCACCTATATCGTCTTTTCCTCCTGTTTCATTCCCTCCCTCTTCCTTTCTATTCACTTCTCTTTTCCCTCCCTTCCCTCTTTCACCTGTCTTTTCTTCATTTTTTAATTTCCTCCCTCCTCCTTTCTATGCCTCCCTCTCTTCTCTTCCTTCCCTTCTTCACCTCCGTCTCGCCTTTCTTATTCATTCTCTCCCTCCTCCTCCCTATGCACCCCTTCTTTCTTTTCCTTTCTTTCTTTACATCCGTCTCTTCTTCCTTTTTCTCATCCCCTCACTTTCCTTTCCTTTCCATGCCCCCCTCTCTTCTCCTCTTTCCCCTTTCTCTTCTGCCTTTTTTTCATCCCCTCGCTTCTCTTCCTCCCATCCTTCACCTTTGTCTCTACTTCCTTTTTTCATCCCCTCCCCTTCCTTTCCATGTTTCCTCGTCACCTCCGTCTTTTCTTCCTTCTTTCACCTCCTCCCTCCTCAGTTCCATGCCCACCTCTCAATTACCACTCCTCCCTTACGCCTTTCTTTCTCCCCTTTCTGCGTCGTATGAGCAGGCGTTGACGTCACCAATACGTAAGAAGTCTGACGTCAAGTGTTGGTGTAATTGATGTGTTCCAGGCATGGGGTGGTTCCAGGCATTATGTTCAGTACCCGTGTGACCAGATGCACGATAATTGTTGGATGGATACGATAATTTAAGTGTCTGGTATTAAAAGTGATAATGTCAATACGATACACGATACATTTCTTAGACATTATTAAGACAAGTCATTTGCAGTTATGATTGGTTGTATTAATTATTGCGTCCACACGTGTTGCAGTTTTCATTGTTTTTTTTTGTTTCTTTTCTTTCCTCTTTTTTCTTTTTCTTTCTTTAATTTATTTCCTTATGTGTTTCTCTTTTTTATATTTATTTTTGTTTGTTTCCTTTCTTTTATTTCTTTTTCTTTATTTCTATTTTCTTTTTCTATTTTTCATTTTATCTTATTTTCTTTTTTTCTTTCATTTGATTTTCTTTTTTTCCGTTTTTTTCTTTTCTTTCCTTTCTTTCAATATTTTTTTCTTTCTTCCCCTTTTCTTTCTTTTTCTAATCCTTTGTCTTTCTTTCCTTCTCTGTTTTCCCCTTCTCTATTTCTCTTTCCCGCTTTCTATTTCCTTATTTCTTTTTTCTATTTTTCTCTCTTTCTCTCTTTCCCTGGGCCCGACGCTCCCCGCCTCATCATCGTCGTCGGCCTTCGCTGCAGCGCTTCTAATTTTAGTCTTCCCCGAACAACACTCGCGAGATGATTCGGATTCCTCGGCCAGCGAAAGGTCACGCGATTTCGTTGAATAGTTCGGTGAAAACGCAGCAAAGAGTAATGAAATTCGTAGGATAAAAAAAGGTTTCCAAGACTCCTGGTCCTCCCCCTCCCTCTTCCTTTCCTTTTTACCTCCCTTCCTCCCTCCCGCAAGAGAAACAGAAGATATTGAGGCACGAAGCTCTGTAAATAAAGATAATTACGAGGGAAGATAAGATATAATGATGTACGTAAACAATGAAGAAAAGCGAGAACGCTAGAATATTAACTATGACAAAACAACATCTTTTCAAATCAACTGCTACTACTACTACTACTACTACTACTACTACTACTACTACTACTACTACTACTACTACACTACTACTATACTACTACTATTATTTTCTGACTATACTAATACTGACATCACTACTACTACTACTACTACTACTACTACTACTACTACTACGACTATACTACTAGTATTATTTTCTGACAATACTAATACTGACATCACTACTACTACTACTACTACTACTACTACTACTACTACTACTACTACTACTACTACTACTACTACTACCACTACTACTACTACCATTGTCACTACTACTACTACTACTACTACTACTACTACTACTACTACTACTACTACTACTACTACTACTACTACTACTACTACTACTACTACTACTACCAATGACTGACCCAAGCTTACGTGACTCACTGGAAAGATAAATAACTAACAAGACAAGTGCGGCCTTCGTGAGGTTCCAGTGAGGACAGACCCAAGGCGGTTCCAGGAATGTCAACAGTTTGGCCTTGGAATTTGGAGGAGGAGGAGGAGGAGGAGAGGGGAGGAGAAGAAGGGGAGGGAGGGAGGATAATGCATGATACAATTGTAAAAGGTAAAAAAAGAGGGGAGACGAAGATGGCTAGAAAAAAGGGGTGATGGGGAGGGGAGAGATGGAGGTAGAGGGAGGAGGAAGAGGAATACATAGGAATACATAGGAAGAACAGACACCAGAAGACATATCGGTCTATGGCGAGGGTGTCTGTTTACTACCGCTACTACTAGTAATCTACGTGTGGTAGGATAGGACAGAAAAGACGAAGGCTCCTCCCCACCCACCTCTTCCTCCGGCAACGTGCCGGCAGGAAATAGTTAGAAGAGAACACCATGTACCTTTAAGGAAGAAAGGGCCATGGAAATTTTACAGTAAAGAGAGAAATAAGAGGAAATTACTACCCTAACTTACACTCCTGGTAACCTAAGCTGTGGGGGAAAATGACTTCATTACATAAGAACATAAGAACATAGAAATACAGGGAGACTGGAAGAGGACGAGTGGTCTACACAGGGCAGCCCCAGAATCCCCCCTAATACCCACGATGGGTGAGGTGTAGTTTCAGGGGCACAGGTGGAGGCTTGATCCTCGTTTTACCGGCGGTACTAGGCACGCACCAGTAACCTGTCACCTTACTGCACCCACACCTCACCCCACCTGTCATGCGGACATTAACTGTTGCTTTACTCTATTTTTGACTTTCGCTACTTGCAATCTAGGTTGTGGGGGAGAATTATATGAATATAGGTTGATGTCTTGCTGCAATCTGTCTGAAAACATGCGAAAAAGGGTCAGAATAATCTTATATCCCTGAAGTACTTATCCAAAGAAAACTTAAAACTATTGATACTCTATGCGCTAACTACTGACAGTGGGAGTTTATTCCAGTGATCGACGACTCTGTTATTGAAAAAACTTCTGCGCACCAATGTGTTACATCGATTTCCCTTTAACTTCATACCGTTGCTGCGTGTTCTTGTGTTGGTGTCTCTCTGAAATAGACTGTCTGGGTTAATGTTGTCGAATCCATTAAGGATTTTAAACACTTCTATTAAGTCCCCTCTTATCCCTCGCTTTTTTAGGGAAAACATATCTAAACGCTTTAAACGCTCGTCATATGGCAAGTTTCGGAGCGCTGGAATTTGTTTGGTTGCTCGTCGCTGTATCTTTTCTAGCAAAACTTGATCTTTGATATAGTTCGGTGACCAGAACTGAACGGCGTATTCTAGGTGTGGTCTTACAAATGCTAAATATAATCTCTTCATAAGTTCGGGTGATTTATAATCAAAGTTTCTTGAGATTAATCCCAACATCATATTGGCTTTTTTACTCGCTGCAGAACATTGATCACTCATTTTAAGAGTGTTACTGATGATGACACCAAGATCTTTTTCTTGTTTTACTTCGCTGAGCTCATGTCCTTGAATCTGATATTTAAAGTTAACCTTGGGGAACCCCACTGGTGACGGGTTGCCAATCCGATGCTTCACCATTAAGAACTACACGTTGTTTTCTGTCGGTGAGCCAGTCATGAATCCACGCACATAGATGGTCGTTAATACCGTGGGAACGCATTTTTGAAATAAGCCTAACGTGAGGAACTTTATCAAACGCTTTCTGAAAATCTAGGTAAATTACGTCATATGGGCTTCGGGCGTCCCAACATGTATAAACATCGTTGAAAAAGGTTAATAGGTTGGTAAGGCAAGATCGATTACTACGAAATCCATGCTGACTATCAGTTATCAATTCATTTGTTTCAAGGAAAGTAATCATTTTATCCCTGATTATTTTTTCGAATAGTTTAATTAGGACAGACGTAAGGCTGATAGGACAATAATTACTGGCTTGTTTTTTGTCTCCTTTTTTAAAGATCGGGGTAATATTGGCCTTTTTCCACTCGAGAGGCACACTGGCCTGTGCTAATGACTTGTTGAATATTAATGTTATGGGTAATTCTAGCTGTTGACTACATTCTCTTAACACGCGAGGAGATAAATTTTCGGGGCCCGGAGATTTATTTGATCTATTCTCTGCAGGTACGCACGCACTTCGCTGATATCAATTTCGGTCAATGCAAGCTTATGTTCTTCAGGGCCTTTAAAATTTTTCTTCGGGGCTGGAATTGATGTCATGTTCTCTTTTGTAAATACGCTACAAAAGGTTGAATTTAGGACCGACGCCATGCCTTTATCATCACTAATCGTATTGGCACTTAATAGTTGTGGGCCGATATTATTTTTAACAGTTTTTTTTGTTTCTTATGTAACTGAAAAATAACCTTGGATTTTTCTTGGCATCAAATGATATTTTCATTTTATATTCGCGTTTCTGTTTTCTGATTTTCTTTTCGCACTCTCTCTTGACATTGATGTAATTAGTATGATCCTGTGAATTATGTATCAGTTTATATTTCTTATAAAGTTTTCTTTTTTCGACGATGATTTTTTATAGGTAATTATTCATCCACAACGGTTTTTGATCATCAGTCCTTCGTGGTTTGAGTGGAATGAATTTATTTACGCTCGCTGTGATTTGTGCAGTAAAACGATTATACATTTCTTGACCGCTGACGTTGTTGAGCAAATGATTCCAGTTTACTGAAGCCAGTTCTCTTTATAGGTCTGTAAAATTTGCTTTACCATAATTAGGTATTAAGAGTGAGTTTGCTCGTGCTTTTGTTTCAATATTCAAAGCACATCTTATTATGTTGTGGTCACTGCTTGTAAATGGCTCGCCTACCTCACAGGCAGTTATGAGATGACTATCGGTCGCGAAGATTAAACCAAGAATATTATTTCCGCTTGTCGGCATGTTAACAGTTTGATTAAGAAATGAATTTTGTGCAAAGTCAATTAATCTCTCTCCTTCTCTGTCGCCAGAAAGTGCATTCCAGTGAACGGAGGGGTTATTGAAGTCACCGCAAATTATTGCATTTTTATTTCTGATAACTCTATTTATCTCTGCGTAGAGATTTCCATCAATGTCTTCATTTGATTTAGGAGGTCGGTAAATTACGCCCAGAACATACTTTTCATTATTGATCGTTACTTGTACATACAATGAATCATAAGCCTCTGTTTCGGCTATGTTTAGCTGAATGACTTCTAAATTATTTTTCGCATATATTATTACACCTCCTCCTTTTTTGTGTAGACGACACTTAGCAAACGCATTGTAAACATTTATAGCTACTTCACCTAAGTGATGTTTATCGCGCATATTCAGCCATGTTTCCGTGATCATAATGAAGTCGGGTTTTTCAGTAATTGCATGTATTATCAAGTGGCTACGCTTCTGAATGATGCTACGGGCATTTACATAAAAGATGTTTAATTTATTCGTCGAGTGTGCGCCATCTATCAACTGTCGTGTCACTGGAATAGCGCGTCAGACCTGACTATCCTCAATTACCCCTACCTCACCAACCACCTGCGTGGCTGTTGACCTCACGGCTACCTCAGTACCCCTCACCTGTGGGGAGAAGAGGGAGAACATGAAGGAGGAGGAAGAGTGAGGCAGGGAGGGAGGGAGAGTAATAGATGATAAATTCCAAAAGATAGGAAAAGAGGGGAAAAGAAGTTGGTTAGAAAAATTAAAGTAAGTGATGGAAGAGGGGAGAGGTGGAAGGATGGGAGGGGCATGGAAGAGGGGGAACGTGTAGGAAGAGGAAGCGGGAGGCAGGGAAGGAGGATGGATAAGGGGTGATACAATTCTAGATGGTAGAAAAAAAGAGGGGAGATTAAGATGGTTAGAAAAAGAAAAGTAGGTGATGGGAGAGGGGAGGGGTAGAAGGATGGAAAGGGGCATGGAAGAGGGGAAAAGTGACGGAAGAGGAAACGGGAGGCAGGGAGGGAGGAAGGGAAAAGAACGTGATGGTGTGGGTTTTAAACAGATTGAGAGAAGAATGAAGGAATGAAGGAAAGAAAGAAGGAAGGAAGAAGGGAAGAAAGCAAGACCTGGAAACAAAGATAAATACAAAGTTATCATAGAGGAAAGCGGAAGAAGATGGAAAGATAAGGAAAAAAAAAAGATACGTAAGCTGGGAGGGGTAAAGGAGTGTAAGGAAGGAGGGAAGGGAGGGAGGGAGGGAGGGAGGGAGAGGAGAGATAAGGAAAAGGGAGGAAGGGGGAAGCACTAGACTATTTATGAAGGGAGGAGGAGGTGGAGGAGGAAGGGGAGGAGGAGGAGAAAAGGGCAAACATTGAAAGGTGGGGGAATGGAGGACGAGGAGGAGGTCGATGGGCAGAGAGAGAGAGAGAGAGAGAGAGTGAGAGTGTGAGAGAGTGAGAGAGAGAGAGAGTACTTAATCTACTTCTTTCACTTCAAACGAGCAATGCATTAATTCAGTCCCCGTTGCGCACGATTTAGTACATAGCTCTCGGGCTCTCAAAATGATGGTGGTATTGGTGATGGTGGTGGTGGTGGTGGTGGTGGTGGTGGAGATGAAATAGTAGTCATTCTCCAACTCGCCTCTTCACCGGTGACACAAATTCGATGGTTCAATATAAGCGGATCATCAATTTTTCAATGTGACCGGCCCGATGAGGCACGGATTTCGATAAGGTCACTAGGACGCAGAAGAAGGGGGAGGAGAGGAGAGGTTAAGCTGGGGGTATACGGTATAGCTGCGCGTGGCTTCGGTGCACATCGCCGTTGCTCGAGGTTGAACGGTGGAGTATTGAGGAAGGGGGTGGAGTGGGGACGTGGAAGGAAGAGGAGGAGGAGGAATGGAGGTGGAAGAGGAGGAGGATTGGAGATTGATGAGGAAAAGAAAGGTTGATACAGAGGAGCAACAACAACAACAACAACAACTACAACTACAGCAACTACAGCAACTACAACAACTACTACAACAACTACTACTACTACTACTATTACCTCACCACTTCCACCACCACCGCTACCACCACCACCACCACCACCACCTGCATGTTCCCGTGAGACTGACCACCACCGCCATCACATAATCAGGTCTCGGCCGTGACCCCTGACCCGTTTGCGTGTCTCGTCTGACCCTCTCTACTTGTCTTCTCTTTCTCCCTTCGTCCCTCCCTCCCTTCCTTTCTTTCTTTCTTCTCTTCTCTTCTTTCCCTTTCCTTCCCTTGCTATATTTCGCTTCCTTGCTTCTTTCCTTCCTTCTCTCTTCCTTTCCGTCTTTGTTCTCCCTTCCTTCCTTCCTTCCTTCGTTTTTCTTTTCTCCTTTCTCCCTTTCCTTCTTCCCCTTCCACTCTCATCTTACCTTTCCCTTCCACTGGTCATTCTTCCTCCCTTGCTTTTATTTCCCTTTCTTCCTTTCCTTCTTCCCCTTCCTTTCCCATCTTTTCCTCCCGTCATCCTTCCTTCCTTCCCTGTACCTCCCTTTCTCCCTTTGCTTCCCCTTCCTTTCCCATCTTTTCCTCCCTTCCTCCTCTATCCCTTTCTCTTTTTCCTTCCCGTCTTTTTTTCTCAAGTCTTCTTTCTGCTTTCCCTTCCGCCTTCTTCCTTTAGTTCTCAGTGTTTTTACTTCATCCCTCGTTCCCTCCCTTCCTCCCTTACTCTCTCCCTTTCTGTCTCCCTCCAGCTTTACCTCTCCTCCCTTCTTACTCACCCTTATTCTCTCTTAATTTTCTTCCCTTTTCATAATTTTCTTCCTCCTATTTTTTTGTTCACCTTCCTCTTCTCTATCACACCCTCATATTTTTCTTCCATCATTTCTCTTCTTTATCTCCTCCTCCTCCTCTTCCATCATCCTCTTCCATCTTATCTCCCCTACTCCCTCTCTCCCTTCAGCTCTTCTTTCTATTCTATTTTCCCTCCTCCTCCTCCTCCTCCTCCTCCTCCTTTTTCCACCACTTCCTTCATTCTCCTCCGTTTTTCTCTCCTTCACCTTCTCCTCACAACCTTTCCTTCATTCTATTCTATATTCCCTCCTCCTCTCCTACTTCCTCTCCTCCTCTTCCTTCTCTTCCTCTTCCTCGTATCCCCTTCATCTTTCACTGCATTTTTTCCTTTTCTTCTTTTTATTCTTCCTTCCATCATTTTTCCCTTTTCCTTCCTCCTCCTCCTTTCTTTCTTTCTTTCTTTCTTTCTTTCTTTCTTTCTTTCTTTCTTTTTTCCTTCCTTCCTTACTTTCTTCGTTCCTTACTTTCTTCCTTTCTTTCTTTCTTTCTTCCTTTCTTTCTTTCTTTCTTTCTTTCTTCCTTCCTTCCTTCCATCCTTTCTTCTTTTCTCTCCCCTCTTCTTTCTTCTCTCTTCTATGTATTCACCATTTATCTCTTTCCCTTTCCCTTCTCTCCTCTCTCCTTTTCATCCCCTATCTTCTATTTTCCTCTTTTCCTTCCTTGTATACTTTTTCTTCACTCCCCTTACCCCCTCCCCCCCTCCTCCTCCCCATCTCAGCTAAGGTCACGGTCATTTGGGCTGGATAGAGCTGAAGATGATGATGATGGTGATGATGATGACTGAGGATGACCTTGAGGAAGACGCTGCTGCTGGTAGTCTTAAAAGATTCAGGTTGGAGACGCGTTCCATGAAGTGTGTGTGTGTGTGTGTGTGTGTGTGTGTGTGTGTGTTACTATGTTGTTTCCCCGGCCACGGATCGAAACTACTTGTCTAGACACTTATTAGGAGGTGGAGGAGGGGCAGGAGGAGGAGGAGGAGGAGGAGGATGACATGGTTTAGCCTCCTGCCGTCACTTATCATTATTGGGTGTGTGGTGGGAGTGAGGGAGGAGGAGGAGGAAGAGGGTAGAAGAGGGCAAAGGGGGGTCATATACCACCTGTGTTGAAGGGGAAAGGGAAGGGGGAGAGGGGGAGGGGGAGGGGGGTCATTGACTGCACCACCTGGCTGAGGAATTGAGGAAATCCTTCTCAAGACCTCTGGCGGATGTCACACTCCTGCTCCTCCTCCACCTGCTCCTCCTCCACCTGCTCCTCCTCCTCATTCATCTAATTATTGCAATAACTCAAAAAAAGTCTGTTATTTGCTTGTCTCATCTTTTGTTTCAGTCTTTTGTTTCTCCTCCTCTCCTTTTTTTCTCCTTTCCCTTCCTTTCCAGCCCACATTGACAAGCGGGACGGGAGAGAGAGAGGGAGGGAAGGGAGGGAGAGAGGGAAACAGGGAGGGAGGGGTTTCGAGGGGTAATTAAAGACCCAAACAATGCAAGTATCGTCGTTTTGCCGTGATAAAGCGAGAGAGAGAGAGGAAGTGAAGGGCAAAAAAGTAATGCAGAGGAGGAAGGAAGGAAGGAAGAAAACTGCCGCTACGAAGGAAGGAGAGAACAATCACGGAGAAACCACGGAAGGAGGGAAAAAAAGGGAAGAGAGAGAGAGAGAGAGAGAGAGAGAGAGAGAGAGAGAGAGAGAGAGAGAGAGAATACAAATCAGGGAAGATAAATCGACAGGAAAGATGAATAAATGAGATACATACAGAAACACACACACACACACACACACACACACGCCACGCCCCGGTTCCCACACCATTACACAGCCCATTTAATACGCAGCCGCAGGGGACGCCGTTACGCTCTTTATCACCATCCGTACAGATACATCCTAATATTATCCCCCCCTCCCCCCTCCCTGCCCCCCTCTCTAGCCCCCCCCCCTCCTCCTTATCCATCATATAGGACTGGACGTTTCCTCAAGTGTTGTAGGTTGTGTGAAGAAGTTGTTGTTCTTCTCTTCCTCATCTTCCTCTTCTCTCTCATTTTGTTTCTTAAGATCGTTGTAACTGTTATATTGCTATTTTCAGTGTCTTATGTTCTTTCTTCTCTTCTTCCTCCTTTTCCTGTTCTTGTTCTTGCTTTCTTCTCGTTCTTGTTTTTGTTCTCGCCGTTCTTGTTTGTCTTTGTTTTTGTTCTTGCTGTTCTTGTTCTTCTTGTTCTTGCCGTTCTTGTTTGTCTTTGTTTTTGTTCTTGTTCTTGTTCTTGCTGTTCTTGTTTGTTTTTGTTCTTGTTCTTCTTCTTCTTGTTCTTCTTCTTCTTCCCACCTTCGTTTTCTAAGTGGGAGAAAGGAGAGAGAACAGAACTTTCGCTTCCCAGTCTATCATCGTAATCCAAGCGTTCTATTTGTCAGTATTGTACCGGTGTGTGACGACTGTGACCGAGCGAAGGTGAACCCTTACCTCCACCAACACTACTACTACTACTACTACTACTACTACTACTACTACTACTACTACTACTACTACCACTACTATCACTACTACAACTACTGCTATA
Organism: Eriocheir sinensis; assembly: GCF_024679095.1. Lineage (NCBI taxonomy): Eukaryota > Metazoa > Arthropoda > Malacostraca > Decapoda > Varunidae > Eriocheir > Eriocheir sinensis. Next base: position 16,081,639 of record NC_066529.1, read on the forward strand.
TACTACTACTACTACTACTACTACTACTACTACTACTACTACTACTATTATGTCACACGCAGTTGGTTTTAAGTGATTATTGTTGTTTAAGAAGACTTGCTTGACTTTCCCTTTTGTGTCTGTTTTTGTTTGTCTCTGTATGAACATTTTTTCTGTATAACCTAACGTGCTTTCCTAACTTTCATTTTCCTTCTTTTTCTTTCTTACGTTCTTTTTCTCTTTCTTTCCTCCTTTTTTTCATTTATACTCTCTTTCCTTCTTTCTTCCTTTTCTTCTTGCGTTCATTCATTCTTTCTTTTCCTTGCTCTTCTTTATCTATCATCCTTCTTTCCTTCCTCTTTTTCTTCCTTCCTTATTTCCTTCCTTCCTTCCTCCCTTCCTCCCTTCCTTACCCCCGCCCTTCTTTCCTTCTTTTAATTCCTTACTTCTTTTTCAGTCATTCATTCTTTTTCTTGCTTTTCTTTATCTATCAACCTTCCTTCCTTCCTTCCTTCCTTTCTTCCCTCTCTCCCTCCTGCTCCCTCCCCCCATTCCCTCCCCCCCTCGTGTGGCTTCAAGAGGGATGGCGAGTGCTACGCAACATACATCTTGGAAGCAAAAGGCGTTGAAGGTGTTTATGGAAGAGCGGAGAAAATTAATGTTCCGGCCACGACGACGACAAGGAGGAAGAGGAGGAGAAGGAGGAGGAGGAGAAGGCGGAAAAGTGTAAAGGAAGCAGAAGAGGAAAACATTTGGAAGAGAAGGAAAAGCAGGAGGAAGTAAGAAGAATAAGGAGAGAGGAGAAGAGAAGACAAAATTCAAAGAGGAGGAGGAACAAGACGAGGAGGAGAAGAACGAGGAGGAAGAGGAAAAGTGTATGGGTAGAAGAGGATAATATTGTAAGGAGGAGGAGGAGGGAGTAAGAAGAATAAAGATAGGAGACAGAATTGGAAGAGGAGGAAGAATAAGAGGAGGAGGAGGAGGAGGAGGAGGAGAGAAGGAAACGTAATGTACATATGAATATTAAATGGAAGTGGATGAGTAATAAATGACGGAGAATAAGCGTAGAATCAAGAGGAGGAGGAAGAGTAAGAGGAGGAGGACGAGAGGAAGAGGAAGAGGAAGAGGAGGAGGAAGAGTAAGAGTAAGAGTAAGAGTAAGAGGAGGAGGAACAAGAGGACGAGGATGAGAAGAAAAAGTAAGAGGGGGAGGAGGAAGAGGAGGAGGAGTCATGTATTGTATGAACGCTTGCATCAGACATTGACCCTCCTCCTCCTCCTCTTCCTCCTCCTTCTCCTCCTCCTCAACCCCCTTCTCCTCCTATACACTTCACTCCTTCCTTCTCTTCCTCCTCTTCTCACTCGTATAATCGTGCTCTCCCTCACACCTCGTCCCTTTCTCCCTCCCCTTTCTCCCTCCCTCCCTTTTCTCCCTCCCTCCCCTTTCTCCTCTCCCCCTCCTCTATTATTCCCCTTCCACGTCACGAGATATTGATCACGTGACTCACCATTGCACACCTGCACCCCTCTCTCTCTCTCTCTCTCTCTCTCTCTCTCGTTCTTTCTTTGTCTTTTTTCCTACGTATACGGTTTATTTTTATTTTTTGTCTGTCTGTCTGTCGGTCGGTCGGTTTGTTAATTTTCCTCTTACTTCACTTATACATTCGCTTTTAAGTCTCCCACCTTATATATTTACGAACTTCACCCGTACCTTCGCTTTTAACTTCCACCTTAAACAATTGCTTCATACCTTTGTACCTTTTAACTTTCCCACCTTATTTCTTTTCTTCATACCTTCGCTTTTAACTCATCCACCTCAGCCACTTCCCTCCCTCACTTCTTCGGTGCCTCTGTCCCAACGCCTCTCATTTGCATCCCTTAAGAGTGGCGAGGGTCGGCGTAAATCACTCCCGCCATCAGAACACGGGTAGGGGGCAGCCTTGTGGTGGCGGCGGGTTACCTGTGGCCACCCAGCGCAGGCCCGTGACGGCAGGTAATGACGGGCTGATGGCAAGGTGTGCGTGGGTGTGTATATGGAGGGGGGGGGTCAGGGTTTGTGTGGGGGGGTGGAAGTGGTGCGTGTGGGTAGGGGGGAGGCAATGTGTGTGCATGTGTGCGTGGGTGTGTGTGTGTGGGAGGAAAAGGAAAAGGAAAAGGAGAAGGAGAAGAAGGAGAGAGATAATAATGCGTGTCATGGTGTGTACTTAACGTAAGGCGGCGGCGGCGGCAGAGGTCACAGGGAAGAGCAATGGGAATGCGGCAGCCGATCCATCCAGCCGTGCGTCACTCCCGGGAAAGTAAGAGTGTAAAGGTCGCTATTGTCGGCGCTTCCTTCCGCCTCCCACATCAACTATATCCAAAGTGATGCTAGCGGTACTCTCGTAAACGTTATGTATATGTAATAAGCGTCACTCCCGGGAAAGTAAGAGCTAAATTAAAGGTATCAGGGTATCAGGACACCTCTCCTCCCGAAATTGACCTATCTTTCGGCCACTCCTCTAACTCTTTTTAGGAGCAGTGAGTAGCAGGCTTTTTTTTTCACATTTGTTTCCTTTTTTGTTTTGCCCTTGAACTGACTCCTCTGCTGTAAAAAAAAAAAAAAGGTGTGTAAATGTGTTCAGACTGTAACCTGTTTAGATTATTACGTGACTGTACCAAACGTTTCCATTGATCTTAGCGGTACTCTCGTTAACGTTTATGTAAATGTAATAAACGTCACTCACGGAAAAGTAAGAGTTAGATAAATTACGGAAATATAAAAGACAACTCCACCGGAAGACATCATGAAAGGAAGTGAGGAAAGCTTTTGATGATGTGAATGTGCTAAAACTGTAACCGGTTTATATATATTGCATAACTGTAAAGGTTTAATAGGTTGGTGTTAACGGTAAACCACTCGTAAGCGTTTATGGGAATGTGGCATGTGTGAGTGTGTAGTTATGTATGCTAACAAGTGTACGTTAAAGAGCAGCTGAAGTTTGGGTGTAGAAATTATTAACCATACTAAAAAAAAAAAGATTAAGTCCAAACACGGAGAAAATAAATCATATGTAAATTAAAAGGAAAATAATTATGGACTGAGAGAATAGTTTAACGAAAGTGGCAAATAGGAACCATGTAGATAATTAGCAAGGAAAGTGGAGAGAACAGTAGACGACACCAATGGACAAAGTAAAAAGAAAAAAAAGAGGAAAGAAAATATAACCACTCAAAAGTTGAAAAAAAAGGTGAAATAGATGAAGAGAAAAAGTAATGTTGAAAAATAAGGTGAAACAATGTTGATAAAGGAGTGAAAAAGAGAAAGGAAAGGAATAATGAGACGAGTAGGAGAGGAACGAGAAGGAAGAGAAAAAATGTATGGGTAAAAGAAGAGGAAAATATTAAGAAGAGAAGGAAAAAACAGGAGAAAATACGAAGAATAAAGATAGGAGTAGAGGAGACAGAATTGGAAGAGGAGGAAGAATAAAAGTGTATGGGTAAAAGAAGAGGAAAATATTTAGAAGAGAAGGAAAAAACAGGAGAAAATACGAAGAAAAAGGACAGGAGTAGAGGAGACAGAATTGGAAGAGGAGGAAGAATAAGATAATAACCACGAGAGAAAGGAAATAACAAGGTAAGAAGGAGAGGAAAAAGAAAGAGAAAACAAAATAATTACTGAGAAATGAGGAGGAAAATGAGAACCAATTGCTGAGGGAGTTGTTATGCCGCGCCCCAAGACTCGTGTATCAAGTGGTCTGTCTGCCTATCTGCCTGTCTGCCTGTCTGTCTGTCTCCTTGACCCCCCTAAAGAATGTGTAATTTACCTCTATCGACAAAATTTATCACACCTGCTCCTTAATTCTCCTTCCCCTCCTTTTATTTCACCTTTTCCTCCTCCTCTTTCTCCATTTTCATCCTCCTCTTTCTCCTTCCCCTCCTTTTATTTCACCTTTTCCTCCTCCTCTTTCTCCATTTTCCTCCTTCTCTTTCTCCTTCCCCTCCTTTTATTTCACCTTTTCCTCCTCCTCTTTCTCCATTTTCATCCATCTCTTTCTCCTTCCCCTCCTTTTATTTCACCTTTTCCTCCTCCTCTTTCTCCTTCCCCTCCTTTTATTTCACCTTTTCCTCCTCCTCTTTCTCCTTCCCCTCCTTTTATTTCACCTTTTCCTCCTCCTCTCTCTCCTTCCCCTCCTTTTATTTCACCTTTTACACCTCCTCTCTCCTTTTTTTCACCTTTTCCTCCTCCTCTCTCTCCTTCCTCCTTTTTATTTCACCTTTTCCTCCTCCTCTCTCTCTTCCTTCTCCTCCTCTCTCCTTCTCTTTCTTCCTTCTCCTCCTCTCTCCTTTTCCCTCCTACTCCTTCCTTTCTATTCATTTCTCCTTACTTTATGATTCTGTTCCTTTCCTCTTCTCTCTATCGTTACACACACACACACACACACACACACACACACAGACAGAGCAACCACCGTCAATAGGTCTCACTTTCTAACTTTTAAACGTATGGTAAATAGGCTTCTCTTATTCTCGTACTACCACCACCACCACCACCACTACATTGAACACCAGCGCCTTGCCTCTCTAAATAATGGCACGCAGACCCTTTTCCATCACCACCCTCACCACCACCTCCATATCACCACCAACATGCTTATTCCTTCTCCACCACCAGCAGTATGCCTTCTTCCTCCAGTAAATGGTAGATCTCTTTCCATTCATCACCTCCACCATTACCTTGCCTTCCTAGCTAATGACAGACACCTTTCCATCACCACCACCTCCATCACACCACAAAAAACACTTGCTCCACCACTACCACCATCACTATAACACTCCTTCACAACCACCACCATCACCACCACCACCATCACCTCCACCACCTCCACCACCATCATCACCACCACACCACCAAAACACTTACTGTATCACCACCACCACCGCCACCTCCACCACACCACCAAAACCCTAACTCCAGTACTTCCACCACTCGGACCGCTGAGGACGTATTTCATCAAACCATCTCCGTCACCACCACCACCACCTCCACAACACCACCAAAACACTTACTTCATCACCCTCACCTCCATAACCACCACCACCTGTCACCCATCACCGCACAGCACAACCCAGCACCGCCTAGCACTCGCCGCCACAGCCCTCCTCGCCTCCGTTTGTCTAATGGGAGTGCTGGTGTTATCGGCGGCAAGGTCACGGCAGGGGGCGTAGGCGGCGGCTTTAGAGCGTCTGAAAGGGCCCAAGGAGCGAGCGGCGGGCGAGGGTTGTCGACTTCTATCTTTTAACGGGCTTGAAGGGGGGGCAATCATGGGAAGGAGGGAGGGAGCGAGGGAGGTGATCTCAGTCTAAATGCAAACAATACTATTTTCTGCATACGTCACGGCCCTGAGGGTACGGTGGCAGTAGGTGTTTGCCACATACGGTGGAGATAGCTGGAGGGCGAGGCATGTTTCGTCTGCCCGCCTCCCTTCCACCCCTCCTTCTGCGGTGTCCCTGGGCACGTATTCTCAGAAGCATTCGGGTCTCACAGCAACTGTTCCCAAGGCCAAAAAGGAGATTAGTCGGGTTCTCATGAGTGTTTTTTTTTTACGAGCTTGGTGCAGAAGCCTTGTCAAATCATCACTAGGCTTATGAAACTACCTATGGAAAAAACAACTCAGCCTCTAAGAAAGTTAACAAATGTGAGTATGTTCGACCCGAAATGTTTGAGAATATTGGCCCTGACATACTGGTGCCTCCCTATAGGCAGCCACTGTGCCAAGGACTTACAGGCGGTCCATTAGTAATTACAGGTGCCCCACAAGGTTATGCGTGCTATGGCTGGCCCGCGGGGTGCGTTACCATGGCGCTCGGTGCTCGCCGGCGGTAAGCGATTCTTGTGGGAGAGAAAAAACAACATTTACTTCCTGTGCACTGACGTCACTACTACAGCTAATTACTATTATGTACACTACTGCTGCCACTACTCTTCAATTGCTGCTATTACTGCTACTATTTCTACTACTACTACTACGACGACGACTATATATGACAATGACGAGAAAAGAAGAAATATAATAATCGACGACCATGGCGAGCTTTTTTTCATTATTGTATCCATTAATTTTATTTTGCCCCTGAGCTGTTTTCTTTACTTAAAAAAAAAATATATATATATATATATATATATATATATATATATATATATATATATATATATATATATATATATATATATATATATATATATATATATATATATATATATATATATATATATATATATATATATATATATATATAAATATAATAATCGATGAAAATAAATGACGATGACGAGAAAAGAAGAAATATAATAATGATAATATAATAATAATAATAATAATAATAATAATAATAATAATAATAATAATAATAATGATAATGATAATGATAATGATAATGATAATGATAATAATGATAATAATGATAATAATGATAATAATAATGATAATAATAATGATAATAATAATAATAATAATAATAATAATAATAATAATAATAATAATAATAATAATAATAATAATAATAATAATAATAATAATAATAATAATAATAATAATAATAATAATAATAATAATAATAATAATAATAATAATAATAGTAATATAAGTAAGATACGTCAGGAAGGAGAATGTCGGACAGGTGCACGATGCTTTGGTTGAGGTGTGCTCCTGTATTTACATTCTGTTCCCCAAGTCGCGTGACGGCCGGCACATAACAACCTTCCCCTCACCTGATGACCTTAAGAGAGCGCCTCCCATGGACAGCTCTTCGTCGCGCTGACCACCAATTGCCGACCAGAGTAACCGGGACGTGGTGGCGCCAGACGTAGCCCGCTGCTCCTCGGATACCATCTTTGAAAAATTGCGATAAATGAGTCTCGTCTGTCTGGTAGCGAGGCCGAGAGGCAAGTGGTGTAAGAGGACCTGCATGTGGCCGTGCGCGAGGCTCAGGCCTGCACGGGACGGACTAGGGTCGGTTCTCAAACGTTCCGGGGCTTACACACCCTCATTGATAAGGCTTTCATAGAAGTTATGGGTATTTCCATGGGTAGTTTATGAGCCTAGTGATAGTTTAATAAGGCTTCTGCTCCAATAAGAACCCGAGTAACCTCCTCTATGGCCCTTGGAAATATTTGTTGTGAGAGCCGAAAGCGTCTGACAATACGTCTTTCACGGCAACAGTTTTCAAAAACCTCAAAGGAGTTTAATTGGATTTTCATGTGTTTTTCACGTTCATGAGTGAGGGTTTGGCAATGTACCACCAGGGTCATAACACTACCCATGGAAAGGCCCACAACTTTACGAAAGCCTTGGCAAATGTGTGTTCTTGACCGCCGAAATGTTTGATCAAGAATATGGCCTCAGGGAAGAAGGGAGGGAGGGAGGTTAAAGGAGGTTACATGCACAGAAGGGTTGTAAGAGGACCTTCTTGTGGCCGTGCACCACTCAAACCTGTATGGAAGGGACGAGGGGAGGGAGAAGCGAGGGAGGAAGGGAGGGTTAGAGGTGGCATGCATCGCCGCTACTCCTGTGGTTACGGCGGAACGCACACAAGTTGGCGTCTATTCGATTTAATCCGGAGAATTAATGTTCCCGTCGTTCTTGGAGCCCCGTCAATGGTCTGGAGTACCGTTGTGTCGATACGGAAGACGCTGTTGACGGATACTGTGCTTGCGTGCATCACCGGCCCGCCGCGCTGATGGAAGGCACCCACTCACCTCATCACGGGGAACAGCTGAGCCGCGGGCGAGTGGATAACAAGAGGTAACTTGCGCTGTGAGAGTCTCGCCCCAGGACACACCCACGCCCGCCCCCTCCCGCCTTCTCCCGCCTCGCCTCGCCACCCGCACTCCCTCCTTCCGCGTTCCCTTGACCTCCCGGCTGCGTACCTGCGTGAAGCGACACACACAGGTAGTCACGGGCAATCAACACCCCGTCAGGCCCCAGGTGGTCCCGAGGTGGCTTGGCGGAGATAAGACAAGGGGCGCTACAAGGGAACGTCCCCGCCTGGAATGCTGACTGACAGGCCGAGTAGTGCCATTTCCCCCCCCCCCTCCCCCATACCTCTCTCTCTCTCTCTCTCTCTCTCTCTCTCTCTCTCTCTCTCTCTCTCTCTCTCTCTCTCTCTCTCTCTCTCTCTCTCTCTCTTTCTTTCTTTATTTTTACATCTTACATATTGTAAATGTGTACATATATGTTGATGAGCGGGCAACGGCCCGCCGCTGGGGGGAGTGTCAGGGCCACCCTGGTGGCTGGTCGGGTCACATCACACACCCTACTCCCTACAGGGCCCCCCTCTCTCTCTCTCTCTCTCTCTCTCTCTCTCTCTCTCTCTCTCTCTCTCTCTCTCTCTCTCTCTCTCTCTCTCTCTCTCTCTCTCTCTCTCTCTCAATCTCTATCACTCTCTCACTCTCTCTATCTCTCCTCTCTCTCTCTCTCTCTCTCTCTCTCTCTCTCTCTCTCCTCTCTCTCTCTCTCTCTCTCTCTCTCCTTCTCTCCTCACCTTTCCCACCCAGTCCTTCCCCTTCTCACCTTTCTCCCTCACCCCTTCACCTTTCCTTCTCTCTTTCCCTCGGTGTATCTCCCTACCTTTCTTCCTCTCACCTCCTTCCCCCCCCGCCCGCACCTCACCCTTCTCTTATCGCGCCGTTCCCTCGTCCAGTTAATTCGTTCTGACGTCTCAATTTACACTTTTCTTTCGTCCAATAACTCGCCTCGTTGGTTCGCCTCAGTTTTGCCACTTGGCTTCGCTCACTCAACTCTTTTACGTCACCCTTTGTTTTGACCTCCCGTTTTCCTGGACGTATAATTTTACCTCTTGTTTCTTTCTCTCCTTGTCTCTCTCCCTCGTCTCCCTCCCCACTCTCTCATGTAATATGGGCCCTAGAGTTCCTATCCTTCGTTCTACCTGTCTCTATGTCTGTCTGTCTGTCTGTCATTGTCTGTCTCTCCTCTCCTCCTCCGATTGATTCACCGCACTTCTCTTTCCCTCGCCCCCTTTCTCCTTCTCTGTCTCTTTTTCATGTGTAGCAGTTTATATCCTTCTCTCACTCGCTCCATCTCTTGTCTTCTCACTCTCTTCCGATTAATTCCCAACAGCATCGCAAGCACTCACTCACCGTCTTGACTTTGCTTCACCCACTCTGCAGCCGCTCTCATCCTTGACTGAGTGAACTTCAACCACACCCTCGGTCACCCTTACTGACTGGCGGCCTTCCTGACTCTCGTGTGTGTGTGTGTGTGTGTGTGGGGGGGGGGGGTTAAAGGGGGGAGGGGGTCATTCCGAGGTTGTGTTTTATTTTTAATGTTTTTTTTTCTTTTGGTTTATATTTTTAGTTTTTATCGTGTTTGCTTGGGTTCTCTTATTTTTTTTTTTTTTTTAGTTAGACTTCGTGCAAAAATCTCTCGTTTATGTTTATTTAACGTAACTTGTTTCTTCTGTGGTATATTATTGGCTTTTTGTGATGGTTAATAATGTCTCTTATCTGTTTACCTATCTATTCCTATACAAGCACATCTTTCTATAAATCTCCGTATCTGTATATTTTTATCTATATCTACCTATCAGAGTGAATGTGTCGGAGATGAGCACCGAGGCCACGCACAGCTATAGCGTATGCCCCCAAATTTACCTTACTATATACATACAATAGTCATTCAATCAGTCATCTATGTCTGTCTATCTTTCTGTATCTATCTGTATATCTACCTATCTGTCTATCTATCTATCTGTCCATCTATTTATCTTTTATCTTTGTCTCTTTGTCTCTCTATATATCTCTGCCTTTATCTTTATCTATTCATTTATATCTATGTATCTGTCTGCCTCTCTTTCTCTCTCTCTGTCTGTCTGTCTGCGTCTGTCTGCCTGTCTGTATCGTATAGTATGGTCTTCCTTCCAGCCGGGTAGGTCAGTAGGAGGTAGAGACCTCTATATAAGCAGGCAGTCAGGCAGGCAGGCAGCAGGGGCAAGCGGCGGCCAGCAAGCGAGTGGCCGGCGGACCCTTGTGCTGAAGCCGATTACACACACACTTAAGGTTCATTGCGCCCCGCTTATCGCAGCTTAACGTTATTCCTCATTACGAGACGCTGAGCTAATCTGGTGCAGTGTTAAGGGGGGAATGTTCGAATTTTTTCCATTGTATTTTTTAACAGTAAAGGAGGCAGCTCAAGGAAAAAAAATGAAAAAGAGGAAACAAAAAACCCTCTGGCGGTGCTTCTGTAAATAATTGAACAACCAAAAGAGGGTCAAAAGTGGACTTGTCGTAATACTCTCCTCTTAAAGCGTATGTTAGTTTAGCCGCATTTTCCCACGGAGTTTACGGTTCAGTGACGATATTAAGTTTGATACATTTTTTTCTTCTTTCAGCGTCCTAACGGTAAAACATGTGGCGATATAGATGGTCGAGTTGGCTTACTTTACTAACTAACGCCCATAATCTCTTCGAACGTTTTTCAAGTGTTTGTGTGTAGCCCCGAAACGTTCGAAAGTATGGGCCTCGGTGAACCGCAGCCTAGCACAGAAGACGGGCCCTGACGGTGATCCCTTCGTTGGCACACATAGCAGCAGCAGAAGAATGTGGTGCTAAAATTGATCGGGTTTTTTAACGGGGATACTAAGCAATGGGTGTGCAAAAAGAGGCAAGGAAGGGAAAAAGGGAATACTCACTAAAAGAGGTTAGGCGTTTTTTACTCATCCTAGAAATTTTTAGCGTCATTGCGGCAACGCTCGAAGAATTTAATGGTATTGACACGGGGAGGTTCAACGCAAAGTGTGTTTGTGTGTTTGTGTTTGTGTGTGTGTGTGTGTGTGTGTGTGTGTGTGTGTGTGTGTGTGTGTGTGTTACGGTGCTTAAAAAAAGGGGGGGGGGGCGTTGCGTCACCTGGGGTACCGTGTGTGTGTGTGTGTGTGTGTGTGTGTGTGTGTGTGTGTGTGTGTGTGTGTGTGTGTGTGTGTGTGTGTGTGTGTGTGTGTGTGTGTGTGTGTGTGTGTGTGTGTTGGGAAGGCGAAATGTGCCGAGTTTTCTCCTTTACGGAAATCAACGGTGTGTTCTTTTATTCTTTTTCATTATCTCTTTTTTTTTATTTGCTTATATAGTTGTTCGTGTTGTTTTTATTATGATTATTGTTATTGTTGTTATTTTTGTACTACTACTACTAGGCTGCTACTACTACTACTACTACTACTACTACTACTACCTCTGTCACAATGTCACCATCATCACTTGTGTGTTACATAGTGTGTGTACAGATTGCTTTCCTTGTTTACTGTGTCGTTGTCGTCGTCGTGGTCGCGGGAGGAATAGACAACGGTTGCTTGGTGGGAGGCAGCGAGAGGCGCAGAGTTCAGCCGGAGACTCGTTCCCCGCCAGCAGGGTACGAGGCAGGGCGTGTTTAGGGCCAATTTTGTGTTTGTCTCCGTCGTCGCTGGAGAACAATGGGTCGTTAGGCGAACGGCAACGCACGAGACAGAGGAGAAGGCAGAGGAGGAGTTGGAGGCAGAGTTGTGATGGCATGGAGGGGAGGAGTAGGAGTAGGAGGTAGAGGTGAAGGGGAGAGGGAAGAGGAGGAGGGGTGCAGGGAGTGTGCCTAAGGGGAGATAACAAAAGTAGAAGAGAAGAGAAGAGAAGAGAAGAGAAGAGAAGAGAAGAGAAGAGAAGAGAAGAGAAGAGAAGAGAAGAGAAGAGAAGAGAAGAGAAGACTAATCCCTGCCTGTTGATAAAAAAAATATAATCAGTTAGCCTTCACCCATGAACAATACCAGTGATCTCTCTTACCTCACCCACGCCCCCCACGCCCACCCACGCCCAGACTGCCCACCTTGAGGTGTGGGCGTGGGCATGTAAAGGGGAGGGGGGTGGGTTGGTAAGGTGGCCCGGGGTGGGTGAGTGATGATGTTAACATTGGTGGTGGTGGTAATGATGGTGATGGTGGTGGTTGTGGTGGTGGTGGTAATGATGGTGATGGTGGTGGTTGTGGTGGTGGTGGTGTGACTTGACTTTAATGGGTAAACATCACGCCATTATCTTATTATTTACGTTTTCATTTATTCATTTTATTTTTATTTATTCAACGTGTCGAGTAATTTCAAAGTATTTACATATATAATCCTTCTCTCTCTCTCTCTCTCTCTCTCTCTCTCTCTCTCTCTCTCTCTCTCTCTCTCTCTCGTTTGTCTCTTTTACTATTATATCTTTTTTTCGTTCTTTCTCTCCCTCTTTCTCTTTATCTGTGTGTGTGTGTGTGTGTGTGTGTGTGTGTGTGTGTGTGTGTGTGTGTGTGTGTGTGTGTGTGTGTGTGTGTGTGTGTGTGTGTGTGTGTGTGTGTGTGTGTGTGTGTGTGTGTGTGTGTGTGTGTGTTCTGTCTGTTCAATCTGTTTTGTCTGTTCTGTTCTGTTCTGTCTGTTCTGTTCTGTCTGTCTGTCTGTCTGTCTGTCTGTCGTCCTTGGTAGCATTATTACACCTGTGTGGGAGGGCGTTTACCTGCAATATTGCGGCTTCTTCCTGTTTGTTTTTGTGTTCCTGTAACCTAAAGAATATTACAAGGTAGCTCTATTTACCGTAGGCGAGGAGAGAATAATAATCTTTTGTGTTGCTGCTTCTTATACTTCTAAATCACTCAACAATCTCATTTTAGTCTCTTCTACCATTCCTTTATCGTATCCTACCATCCTACCAATCTTCAATAGAACAGTCTTTCGTGTTGATGTTTCTTATTCTATCCTTCTATATCACTAACATCTCATTTTAGCTCTGAACACCATTCTTGTATCGCATCCTACCCTCTTACCCTCCTATCATCATTTACCGTATACCTGGAGAGAGCAATAATCTTTCATCTATTCTATCCTTCTATATCGCTGAACCGTCATATATTTAGTCTCTTCTACCTTCCCTTTATTGAATCCTGCCTTCCAACCATCTTACCATCCCTCTCTATCTGTACTAGGAGAGCAATAATGTTTCGTCTATCCCGTCCTTCTAAATCACGGAACCATCTTATTCTAATCCCTTCTACCATTCCTTACACGTATCCTACCATCCCATCCCCCTTCTAAATCACGGAACCATCTTATTCTAATCCCTTCTACCATTCCTTAAACGTATCCTACCATCCCATCCCTCTCTATCTGTATCGCTGAACCAACTTGTACCAATCCTTAATCGCATCCAACCATCCTACCCTCCGACCATCCTACCATCGTCCTATCCCTCCCTCTCACTTATGGATAGTGGCCGTGAAGGAGAAAAAAGGGTGAGAAAAAGCGAACAGTAACTTGGAGTGTTCTGGAGACGGGGGTTGTCCGTGGGTCCGCTACACCGACTGCCGCAGAGTAAATATTAGAATTAGAATGTTCTCCAGCTGGGTTACGTTCGGCTATTACTGGTACCGTAATTTTCCTGATGAACGGTAATAAGTTTTGTGTATTGCATATGTTTACCGGTAAGGATGTCTGTTTGTGCGTGCTTGTGTGTTGAGCGTGAGTTGTGTTTCTGCATTATATATCAGCGGTTGTTCTTCCTTGGCTCAGTGTTTTGAGTTTTATCTAAGTAAGACATTTCTGCATTGTATATGAACTATTTTTCTTTTTGAGGCTAGTGTTTTTGGATGCGTTATTTTCAAGTAAGACATTTCTGCATTGTATATGAGCTATTTTTCTTTTTTAGGCTAGTGTTTTTGGATGTGTTATTTTCAAGTAAGTCATTTCTGCATTGTATATGAACTATTTTTCTTTTCTAGGCTAGTGTTTTTCGAAGTGTTATTTTCAAGTAAGACATTTCTGCATTGTATATGAACTATTTTTCTTTTTTAGGCTAGTGTTTTCAAGTAAGACATTTCTGCATTGTATATGAACTATTTTTCTTTTTTAGGCTAGTGTTTTTGGGTGTGTTATTTTCAAGTAAGACATTTCTGCATCGTCATTTCTGCATGATATATGAACTATTTTTCTTTCTTAGCTCAGTGTTTTGGGATGCGTTATTTCAAGTAAGATATTTCAGCATTATGTACCAACTTTTGTTCTGTAGTGTAAACCTTTATGGAAATCTGAATACATAAGGAAGATAACAAAGAAATTCTGACGTGAGTGTGAACATATTCTAAAGTTCGTGAAGTCTTGAAATGGTAAAATTTAATGAAACTTATTACAGGTCGTTTCAGAAGGGGAGCCACACGAAAAACTACGTCTTTTCTCACGAAGACTAAAGTAATCATTCACTTCCTTGTATTACCAGGCAGGTGCAGGATTTTAAAATAATTGAAAAGAAAAAAAAAAGAAATAAAAGAAATGCGCCCGGTTTTGCTTAACATTCTATTAACACACCACGTCGGTTAATATGCTATGAAAAAAAATATTCTCGCGCTGCAAGGTAAAGGAAAGGTAAAGCTGGGCACGGTAAAGGCAGGTGAGGTTGTAGGTAAAGCTGCTTTTAAGACATATACTACGGCGGTCATGTATCGGTTATAATATTTAATGGCATTCGTCAACACCAAACACTTAAATACTCGAATGCTCTAAGGACGAAAATCTTACTCCACGCATGTAATACAAATAGTGCCTAGCAACCATTGACGCTGTGTGTGTGTGTGTGTGTGTGTGTGCGGACAGGCGCGTGACACCAAAGTCAACACGGCCAGAAGCGCGGGGAAAACAATGGAGGTGAACACAAGTTTCTCTCCGCGACACTGATGGAGGCTGCGTGTGTGTGTTTGGAGAAGGGGGGCGGGAGGGGAGGAGAGGATGGTGGGGAAAGAGGGAGGGAAGGGGAGATTAAAACGTGAGGCGAGGGGTGATAAGGAGGGGAGGGCTGGAGGCAGGGACAGCGAGGGTGGAGGAAAGGGAGAAAAAAAGAAAAAAGTATTAGAATGAAAAAAAAAATGCTGGACAGGAAGAAGACAAGAAACGGGGAAGGATAGATCGATAGACAGAGAGAGAGAGAGAGAGAGAGAGAGAGAGAGAGAGAGAGAGAGAGAGAGAGAGAGAGAGAGAGAGAGAGAGAGACGGGCAGACAGACACAGACAGACTACTCGGAAACTTTCAGGTCGGGGTTAAATACACAGACAGACTGACAATAATGGATCAGCTATTGTTACCGTCACCTTCCTTCCTTCCTCCGGTCCACCCCCTTTTCCTTTCCTTCCTCCTCCTCCTCCTCTTCCTCCTCCTCCTCCTTCAGCGGTAGCGGCATGATCGACTTCCTGTCACCCTCTTGAAGGCTCCTCGCTCCTGACGGCAGCTGGCAAATGACTGGTTCACCCCGACACTGAATTATTGTCCGGGTGATCAACGCGTCAAGAAGTTTTTCATTTGTGTTTGTCGTGATGGATGTTTAAGGATCTTGCTCTTCTCTTCCGCTCTGGCCACCCGTGAGATAATTTACGTTTATTTGTAGTGATGGATGTTTAGGGATCTTGCTCTCCTGTTCTGCTCTGGCCACCCGTGAGATAGTTGACGTGTATTGGAGTGATGGATGTTATAGGAGGATCTTGTTTTTATGTTCAGTACTTCCCTGGCGTGAGATAGTTAACATGTATTGGAGTGATGGATGTTATAGAAGGATCTTGTTTTTATGTTCAGTACTTCCCTGGCGTGAGATAGTTAACATGTATTGGAGTGATGGATGTTATAGGAGGATCTTGTTTTTATGTTCAACGCTTCCCTGCCGTGAGATAGTTAACATGTATCGGAGTGATGGATGTTATAGGAGGATTTTGTTTTTATGTTCAGTACTTCCCTGGCGTGAGATAGTTTACGTGTATATGGTGTGATGTGTGTTATAGGATTTTGCTCTCCTCTTCTGCTCTTCCCTGGCGTTAGATTGTTTCTGTGTATTTGCATTGATGTGGATTATAGGATCTTCTTGCTCTTCTGTTCTATTCTCCACTGCCATGATATAGATTTCAGTGCATTTGTAGTGAAGTATGTTATAAGATCTTTGCTCCTTTTATCTGCACTTCCCTGGCGTTATAAATTTTTTTTTTTGTGTGTGTATGTATCATTGTGGGTTTCTGATGCATTCCACATATTGTCCGCTTACGTTAATTGTATCTTGCTTTACTGTATGTTCCTTTTCCGTGCAACAATAACGTATATCCAAACTTTACTTACTAATTTTCTGAGAGTCTGAGATGATTGATGACTTCTCTTCTGTTATTTAGTCCGTGCACCGTTGCCAGATTATCGTACTCAGAGCCTCGTATTTACCGGTTTCTGTAGCCATAGCTGTTGCCAGAAAACACCGATAATTAACCATTTTAACGATAACTGTATATGAAGGCAGTTATTGGGGTCGAGGAGGCAGTTTTGGGGTCGGACATCGTCAAACATAGGAGGCTGAGTACGATAATCTGGCAACGTTGAGTCCGTGTTTCTTCCTGTGCTTGAGTGGCGCAGGAGTGTGTGGCTGAAAGGAACAAATTGACAGGCTTAGGCTCTTATGGTCGCCTCCCCGATGTGCGTGCTGGCGCGTGACACAGAAGCCGAGACAGTCAGTCAGAGGCGCGACGCAAACAATGGAGTGAATGTTAGTTTCTCTCCCAGACGGTGAAGGAAGCCGCCAGGGAGGGAGGGAGGGCCAAAGGTTCATGTAGTAACTTTGCTATCTCTAATTACCATCGGCCGCTTAAACGTAGCGTGGAGGGCGATAATGTTTTCGTTAATTTTCCTTTTTGGCCACTCCTCTCTACCCTATTCAGGAGCAGTAAGTAGCGGGCTTTTTTTTCATTATTATTATTTTTTCTACGCCCTTGAACTGTCTCTCTGCTGTAAAAAAAAAGTTACAGGAGTTACTTACAAATGTGTGCGCCGTCGCTTCCTCACTCACTCTCAGGTGGCGTGCGTACCCCATTTCCCGCCCACTCGCTGTACGCCCCTTCCTGTTCCTCTCCTCTCGGGGCGATCAAGATAGGACGGGCGTGCCACGTGGCTGGTGGAGTAGCCCTCTGCCGTAACCCTATATAGCAGCTCCGGGTGACCTTCAATGTTAGCCCGGCGGAAACTTCCATATAAGTCTTCCCGCGGCTCCTGTACCTTACCGCACGATCTCCACCTGTCTGCCGCTCTTTTCCTGATCCTCGCCCTGTTTTCCACCTGTCAGTTTCCTTTCTCATGTTCCTCACTTTTTTTTGTTATTATTTCCTTCCCTTCGGTTCCTGTATTTCAAGAGCCCGTTTCCTTTTTCCTGTTTTCCCTCTGTTTACCTTGTCCTTTTCCTTTTTCCTGTTCTCCCTCTGTTTTCCACTTGTCCGTTTCCTTTTTTTCTGTTTTACCTCGGTTTTCCATCTGTCCTTTTCCTTTCTATTGTTCCCTTCTTTCTCTCCTCTTTTCTACCTCTTTCCTTTTTTCCTGTCCCCCATTTTGTCATTTTCCAGTCGCTCTCTCTTTCCCATCTCTCCGTGTCCTTTTTTTCCTGTTCCCTTCTCTCTGTCCTCTATCCGCCGGTCTTCCTCTCCTCGCACTCCCCTGCATTTCTTCTTTCCTTAATTCCTACTGCACCTCTGCGACACCCTGTCCTTCGCCTCACCACGCATCCTTCAGGCCTCAAACACACGTCTTCCTGTGTTCCCAACCTCTTGATACTTTTTTTTCTCTTCTCACTTTACTCACAGGCAGGCATTCAAGCTCCGCGGCATATCCTTTGCCATTTCAGCCTCTCAGAGCTTTCACTTACTTTCCATCTTCTTCACTTTCTTCCAACATCACCCCGATTTACTCCACTTCACCTCTCCCTCTCCCTTTCCTTTCCCTCACCTCTCCCTCACCTCTCCCTCTCCTCTCCCTCACCTCTCCTCCACAATTATCCTCTCACTCGTCATAACAAGTTGGCCCCGTCCATCTCTTAAGCTCCTTAGCGTCATAAAACCTTTCTCTAAGCTGCCCCCCTTCACTCCCTCCCTCCCTCCTCCTTCCTTCTCTCCTCTTCCCCCCCTCCTGCAAACTATCGGCCTTCTAACACCCTCCTCCTCTCTCCCCACATCCAGCCCATTAGCTCCCCTCGTAAGTTGCTCCCCCCTCGCCCCATTTAGTCCCTCACCTGCCTCCCCTGAAGCTCTCCTGCCTCATAACCCCTTCTACCCTGCCTCTGTCTCCTCTCCCACTCTCTCCCTCTCCCCTGCGGCCCCGTCCTCCTACACAGCTCCTGCGGGTGACATTAAACTCGAGGCTTCTATTAGGGAGCGTCATGGCCACTCCTGCTTTTTTGCCTCTGACGGCGTAACTGAAGGAGAGAGAGAGAGAGAGAGAGAGAGAGAGAGAGAGAGAGAGAGAGAGAGCGGGAGGCTATGACTATGATGCTAAGAAAATAGTGAAGGAGGGACACACACACACACACACACACACACACACACACACACACACACACACACACACACACACACACCTAGTAGCCTTCTCTCTGTGTGCTTAGCCTCCTCGAGTTCGTGTCTTAAATCACCTTTCACTCTCCCCATCCCCACGATCCTTTCAATCTCTTCTATCATCCCCCCCCCCCGCCCCCGGTTCTCCGATTCCTCTCTTTGTCTCATCTATCCACAAATATTTCCTCTTGACACACTTCTATCACGCTCACGTTTAAATTGTACTGCGAAAAGACAAACTGAACCAATTGAAACCGGACTGGAAACAAAACTCAACACAGATCCATTAAAAGCAAATTATATAGGAAAGGCCGAAAGAGCTATTAATTAAGGTAGGAAAGGTGTTTTGATATACCTACCTCTCTTGAAAAGCCTTGAATCACGTAAAGAAAGGAGGAAATGCAGACCTATAAAGAGAATTGTATAGATGATGAAATAGCTATCAATGTTGGTCAGAGAGGCGTCTTGATTTTCCTCGCTCCCTCCCTTGAATGACCGAAAATAACTGAAAGGAGGAAATACAGACCTATAAAGAGAACTGTATAGCAGATGATGAAATAGTTGTCAACGTTGGGCAGAGAGGCGTCTTGATTTTCCTCGCTCTCTCCCTTGAATGACCGAGAATAACTGAAAGGAGGAGATACAGACCAAAGGAAGCCTATAAAAAGAATTGTGTAGATGACGAAAGAGCTACCATCGTTGGTGGGAAAGGCGTACTGATGCTCCTCCTCCCTCCCTCGAAAAAGCTTGAATCAATAATGCTCCAGAGTTTACCAGTGAAAGGGATGAAAAAGAGGGAAGAGCATCGACATCTTTCCCACACATTTCCTTCCTTAAGTATATATACCTTCCTCATTTCCTCCGGGTCTTTCAGCTTCTCTTTCCCTCCCTCCCTCTCTTCCTCCCTCATTCCCCTCCTCCCTCCCTCATTCCCTTCCTCCCTCCCTCATTCCCTTCTTCCCTCTTCTCTTCTTTGCGTCCCTCCCTCCTCTCTTCCTTGCGTCCCTCCGTTCTTCCCTCTCTTTCCCTTCCCTCCTCTCTTCCTTGCGTCCCTCCCTCCGTTCTTCCCTCTCCTTCCCTTCCCTCCTCTCTTCCTTGCGTCCCTCCCTCAGTTCTTCCCTCTCCTTCCCTCTCCACCACCTCCCTCCTGGGCCGGTGAGTGCGAAGCGTCACCTGCTCGGGGAAAGTGATGAGCACATAGAAATCAGCCTTCACACGTGAGGTCTCGGGAAGGTGGCGGCAGACAACATCTCTTGGGCGACAGACACAAACAACGACGCGTGCAGAGAGAGAAAGCGAAAGACAGACGTTTAAATAATTAGTCACAAAGTTCTATCGTTCGTTCGTTGAGAGATACATAGACAGATACATAGGTAGACAGATACTTAGGTAGGTAGATAAATAGGTAGACAGGTAGGTAGGGAGGTAGGGAGGTAGAGAGAGAAGGAGGGAAAGGGGGAAAACGAATGTAGGAGTGAGAGGAATTTAGCAACTCACAATGCATGAAAAAGTAAAGCTAACAGAAGAGTTGCCGTGTTTGTGCGTCTCGTTCTTCGTAAGTTGCTTTTTACCTACTTATGCAGATTTGTCCAGCGGTTAGTGACTCCTCAGATCTGTATCGGTCTAGCCACGTCTCTCTCTCTCGCTAATATTTTATTTATCTAACTATATCTATCTCCATCTATCTATTTATTTATCTATCTATCTATATCTATCTAGCATTTTTTTTATCTTACAATCTATCAACTTTTGTGTTTGTTTAATGTACGTTTATCTACAGTTTAGAGAGAGAATGAGATAAACATTAATAGACAGGCAGAAAAACATACTCGTACATACATACATACATACATAGAGCCAGCCGGCCAGACAGACAGACAAACAGACAGACAGATGAACAGACACACACAAACAAGGGCATACGCCAGGGTTCATTAATTCTGGAGGACGTATAATTATATATAACCTGATAATGCAACATACTTTAGATATATAAAAAAAAAGAATGCAAAGAATAAGAGGAATTCAATAGTTGTGTTTGGCTAAATCTACATAAGGCAGCCCCGTTTACACACACACACACACACACACACACACACACATACGCAAGGAGACACAGTTATTACGCAGCATTTCTCAAGACAATGATTATGCGCTGAACGTTAAATTAATACGTTTTGTTCATTGAGAGAGAAAAAAAAAACTAAAATTTGTTGTAGGTATGGCCTCGTGTGTGTGTGTGTGTGTGTGTGTGTGTGTGTGTGTGTGTGTGTGTGTGTGTGTGTGTGTCTGAGCGTGTCAAATCATTAATATATTCGTCACAGTGATTGAATTCGCTCAGGAAGATTCAGACCGTGATTAACCTGGGGGCTTTTGTCATGCTAGTGTGTGTGTGTGTGTGTGTGTGTGTGTGTGTGTCGTGGAGGAGGAGGAGGGGGTCGGGGCAACGAGTTCAGACAGGTGGAAGAGGATGGTGAGAGGGTTCACACTTCGAGCGGGATGACATGAATGCTTAGGAGGGAGAATGAACAAGGGCTGGCGTAAGTGTGGGAGGGTAGGTGACACAGCACGAGAGGCAGGGAGGGATGAGGTGGGATTAGGAAGCAGAACACCCACTTCCTCTTCTTACTATACCCTTGACTAAAAAGAGAAAAAAAAAGGACAGCAGGAGTCAGTAGTGAGTAGGAGTCAGGGCAACGTTGCCAGATTGTCGTACTCAGCCGCTTATATTTCCCGACTTCCTACCTCAAAACTGTCTTCTGGGCTCCAATAACGAAACTCATTTATAGTTATCGTTAAAAGAGTTAGATCCTGATGTTTTATGGCAATAGTTAGGCGTCAGAAACCGGTAAATACTATGCTCTGAGTGCGATAATCTGGCAACGGTGAGTCTGGGTATGTTGGAGCTGATTAACACATTGGGGCATAAGAGTTTGGATAGTTTAGCACACACACGGTTAACGGAGGTGCTGGGGGGGGAGGGGGAGAAGGGCAGGGGGTATATACGTGGGGAATTCAAAGCCCGTCAGTACGCCCAAACCCACCGTGATTGTCATGTTCCCAGCAGGCGGCAGGTATTTGAGGAGCTGCTTGGCAAGGGAGGGAGAGGGAGCATCGGGAAGGTTGGGGGCAGAAGGGGAGGAAAGGAGATGGGAGGGAGGAAGGGGAAGGGAAAGCAAGGGGTTTAGTGGAAGGGAGGGAGGGAAGGGAAGGTGAAAAGGTGGAAAGTAAGGTGAGAGACAAACAGACAGACGTACACAGATAGATACACAGACAGAATGATGCACCTTTTTACATTGGAAAAAAAGATTAATGAAAAAAAAAATGTCGTGATGTACTGAACATAGATAATAAAAAAAAGCTAGGTTACGAAATAAAACATGGAATCAAGTTTTCTTAAGTCCCCCCCCTTCCCCCCCCCCCACACACACACAGATGTATACATAACAAACACTCGTGGAAATCAATGAACGACAGAATATTTAACTTATAATTATGCAACATATTATATTTTTAAGAACAATTGATGCGATTTTAGAGTGTGGGGGGTCATTGGAAGTCAGAATGGTAAGGAACACTTAAGGAGAGTGGGAGGGAGAGGAAGAGGGAGAGAGACTAAGAATGCGTTGGGTGGGTATATGGAGGTCTGTAGAGGAGGAGGACGTGACGTGGGTGGGTCATGGGCACAGGAGCGGCGCGGCAGCCACCAGTCACCCGTAAACACAGTAACGGGTTGTGGGTATTGGCTTAACTGTGGCTCCCGACGACACCCTGAGACCCGAAGAGCAGCAGGAGGAGGAGGAGGAGGAGGAGGAGGAGGAGGAAGAAGAGGAGGAGGAGTGGCGGCCCAAGGGAAGAGGGAAGAGCATGAAGGGGAAACGGTAGTAGCAATTTAACCACTCCGCAACAATGAAACAAAACAAGTCTACTACTACTACTACTACTACTACTACTACTACTACTACTACTACTACTACTACTACTACTACTACTGTCTCTCTCTCTCTCTCTCTCTCTCTCTCTCTCTCTCTCTCTCAACCCTCTCTCTCTTGAATCTCTCTCTCTCTCTCTCTCTCTCTCTCTCTCTCTCTCTCTCTCTCTCTCTCTCTCTCTCTCTCTCTCTCTCTCTCTCTCTCTCTCTAACAACGTGTCATTTTTCCTATTTTCCATATTCGGCAGGTCCGGTTTTTTCCCTGCTTTGTCCTTGTCCTTTTTTCCCAGAAGATTACGTATCATCTTTGTTGTAATATTTATGCTCAAGGTTGAATTATAGTTCGCCGGTAGGCTCAGGTTGACGTCACTGACCTTAACACTGCGAGAACCCGGATGTCATTGTCTATGTTAGGTCTGCTGGTGTCCTTCGTGCTGAGCTTTTTCGTTTTTATTAATGTTAGCCCTTCAATGTGATGCCTGTCGAAAGCTTCTTGACCTTCATTAAGTTGCAGCAATCCTTCCATCTTGTCATTTTTTTGCTGTCATGTGGTTGTTCTCTGTAGTCTGTTGTCCTCGGTGCCGTGTGTGTTCAGCTCACGCAAAACAGAGGAGCAGTCTAGACTCTGGGTCAGTTCCACAGTCCAAAACCAAACTATATTCTTAATAATGGTCAGGTTTTCTATTCATCACCCGATACTAAAGAGGTTTCTCATACAGTCTCCTCAAATGAACTCCGAAAACTATACACAGGAATTTTCGCAGTATTCTGTTTGGTTTGGTAGCTTACAAACTCATTGCGTCGAAGTGTGGAACTGGCAAAGACAAACGCTTAGAACACGTGCAGGCAATACATGGATCAGTCCCTACGTAGACCTCCGAGCTTCATCTCTTGGCGGCTCAAAGGGATAAATAATGAAATGAACACCAAAACAATGTTGAAATATAAACCTTTGCGTAGAGGTGTATTGAAGAGAAGAAACGAGGAGAGAAGAGAAAACGAGAAAATTGCAAAGACAAGAGAGAGCGAAGGAAGCAAAGAGAAAAAAACGAAAGAAGAAAAGAGAAAGAGACACGTACAACAGTTTTATCACTAGTTTTGAGAACAGAAACAGTAAGGCAATGGACGTGACTGGACAATGCCTAGACAAGGACATAACACCCTCAAATTTGTCTTAACTTACCTCTATGTGTCTGTAACATCAACAGTAACGCTGCATCTCTTTACTTTTAGGTGGATGCTTGGATGAGGTCGTAAGAGAGAAAGAAAGAAAGAAGAAGAAGAAGAAGAAGAAGAAGAAGAAGAGACAGACATTCACCTATACACACAACATCCATACTCACTTCCATCCACATCTTCCTTTCCACACTAGAACAACAACCTTCCCCAACACCACCCTCGCGCCTTCCTCCTCTCCCACTTTACCTCCCCCTCGACCCAGCGGTATCTCCCTTCCTCTGCCCATCCCCACCAGCCCTCGAGATGACCATAATGAGGGAAGAAGACCTGGAAATCGCCATCAAGGTAAGCTTCTTTAAAGTGCATGTGTGTGTGTGTGTGGGGGGGGGGGGGGATGGGAGGAAGAGAGAGAGAGAGAGAGAGAGAGAGAGAGAGAGAGAGAGAGAGAGAGAGATGGATAAATTAAGATAGATCGATAGATAAATACACAGAGAGGTTGTTAAACAGATTGATAAATAACAGATGAATAGATAGACAGATAGATATATAGACAGATAGATAGATAGATAGATAGATGGCTAGATAAAAAGAGAGAGGAGAGAGGAGGAGAAAAGAATACAAAAGAGAAAACAGCTCAAAAGAAGAAAAATAGATATAGAAAAAAATAATCTGAATTTTCTCTTAACTAGACACACACAAAAAAGGAAACAAAAGACGAAATAATATATAATTTGGTGACACATTAAAAGGAGAAAAAAAGAGGAGGAGGAGGAGGACGAGAAGGAGGAGAATGAGGAAGAGGAGGACCACCAGAATCGAGTCGCCATTTATCATCAGTAATTGTTTTATTTCTTATTGCTTTTTCTTTTATCTTTTAATCGCCAGCTATTTTTTTTTCCTTTCGGGTCGGGTGGCGAGTGTCGAAAGGGGTCGGGCCAGACACTTTCACTTCGCTTCGTCGTTGTTGAGCTTCTGTCAGGACTAACTTCTTCGCCTCCCCTCCTCTCCTCTCCTCTCTCTTTCCTCTTCTCTTCTTTCTCTATTCCTCTCTCTTCTCTTATTTTCTTATCTTTTGCTTTCTACTTTTATTTTCTTATTTTTTTTCTCTTGAATTTTCTCTTCTTATTTTTTTCTTTTTTTTCTTCTCTTCTTTTCTCTTTAGTTTAGTTTGTCAGTATCGTTCTGTTTTTTTATGTTCATCATTATTATTTTATAAAATTTTTGTTTTCCATCTTTGTGTTTTCGTTCTCCTCGTCCTCATCATACTACTACTACTATTACTACTACTACTACTACTACTACTACAACCACCATCACAACCATTACTACTTCCGCCGTCACAACCAATATCATCACTAATAAGACATGGTTACTGAGAAGGCATATCCCGCATCATCGCACTCCGCAGCGTGTCTTCAGGGTGGTGGGTGAGTGACTGAGTGGCCGTGTGTGTGAGGCTGGGTGAGTGGGGGCTGATGACTGGCCCGTTCCTCCAAGTGATTGTTTTTGTCGAATACGCTTCTCGAAATTATTACGTGGCGTTTTTACTGCTCTCCCACCCTCTCAGTGCGCGAAACGGGGTCACTGATGAGAGTTGTTGTTTTGTTGTTGTTGCTGTTGTAGTTGACAGTAGCAGTAGTAGTGGTAGTGGTAGTGGTAGTTGTAGTAGTAGCAGAATTAGTTGTAGTAGTAGTAGTAGGAGGAGGAGGAGGAGGGGGAGGAGGAGTAGCGGAAGTAGTAGTAGTAGTAGTAGTAGTAGTAGTAGTTGTAGTTGTAGTGGTAGTAGAAGGAGTAGCAGTAAGTAATGTTAGTAGCAATAGTAATATCATCATCATCATCAGTAATAGTGATAATAATAATAATAATAATAATAATAATAATAATAATAATAATAATAATAATAATAATAAAGTAGTAACAGTCGTCAGCTAGCCACATAAATCAAAGCTCCGCCAGGTGTATAGTGAAACTTAAGCTGACGACGCTAAGCTCATCTGTCAAGCTCACCTGTCCGGCGCCCTTTCCACACTGATGAGGAAAACTTTTGGCAGAGGAGCACCGGTCAGGCTGTTAACATTATACACACATTTTTTTCTGCGGCATTTTTTCCCCTCTCGGCCGCCACGTCGCTCAAGTACTTTATTAATTATTTGAAGGAGTGAGAGTGAAGGGCAGGTGTGCTTTTTGTAGTGTTTGATTTAGATTGTTGTTGAGTAAGGCTGAAGTGTCCTCTCTCTTTCCCTTTCTCTCTCTCTCTCTCTCTCTCTCTCTCTCTCTCTCTCTCTCTCTTCCTTTCCCCTTTCCTCCCTTTGCCTCTCTCCCTTCCTTTCCCTTTTCCTCCCTTTGCCTCTCTCCCTTCTCATTTTTCTCCCTCTTCCTCCCTCCCTTCCTTCTCTCTGCCTCTTTCAGGTTGGAAACTCGCAAGTCCTTTATCCTCTATGGAAAACACCCTGCCCATCCCAAATCACCCTTGGAGAGCACTCTACCTTCCCCTATCACCCTTACACAGCACCGTATCATTCATTATCCTCCATACACCATACCCTGTCTTTTCCTCCTTACCCTGCCTCCCCAACCACAGGCTAAAGGGTTACTGCAACGGAGATGAGAACCGAGGCCACGCGCAGCTGTAGCACATGCCCCAACATTACTTCCTGCCTTAACCTGCAAACCACTAAAGAGAAAACAGCGCCGCTCTTTCCTTGCCCGTCATAAGAAACACGTCACGCTGTTGAAGGGCTAGTGGGACGGAGATGAACACTGAGGCCACGCGCATCTATATAGTATCATTCAAAATTACTTTACTTTCTGTCTCAACCTGCAGCCCTAAAGAGAAACCAGAGCAACTCTTCCTCGGCTTCTCGTAAGAAACCCGCCACGCCGCCGCCGCCGCCGCCGCGCCTCCCGCCAAGCCAAGAGTGACGGCCCCCGTTTATCCACTTTCAGCTCAATCCCAAACAGGCACTTCCCGCAGCCCTAAAAAATGCCCCCCCAAAAAAGCCGCCGTCGCCGCTATTGACAACCCTCGTCGCGCCGCAAAAAAGATAACCCGACTAACCCAGATTTCACGCAAGCTTTGGGGGAAAAAAGGGTCGATTGAGCGTGAAAACGAGGATCGGTTAGGCAGCTATTTGTTTCCCGTGACTGGTCGAGGGCGGCGGACACAGGGAGGGGGGCGGGCAGGCGGGAGGGCAGGCTGGCGAGGAGCGGGGTGGCGGCGCGTGGTGGAGAGGTGATGTTGATAAACGCTGATTTTGCGCAAGTTTTTAGGCACCGCTGAAAAAACGTTAACTCCACAAAAACCTAACGTTAGTCTCCCACAGGCTACCGGTAAAGCATGAGGTGTGTGAAGAGGTGGTGCGGATAAACATTCATTCTGCAGAGGTTATGTGTGCCTTGTGGAAAGGAATGTTTACTTCACACCAACATAAAGTTACTTCCTCACAAGCTACCTGTAAAGCATGAAGCGTATTGACCTACCTGTCTAGATTCCTTGTAGCAAAATAAGCGCTTGTATTGATCCCAAGCTGAATGTATTTCGTTTCCGGTAAATCCTGATAAAGTACGTAGCCTTTTTTGCTTATGTGCTGCCTGTGACGTCGGTCCTGGTGGATGGCCCCAGCCCGTTAATGGCGCACATGAATTATATTTTGAGTTGCTGAGGTGATATATGATTGAGGCTGGTCCATTGTGGTGTTCTGAGCGTGAGGATGACACGCGACATTCCTCAGTTTAAGTACTCCGTCCTATTGCAAGGAAAAATTTGATGCCTTTTATAGATTGTCAATTGATTTTTCATGTTTTTTTCTCTCCAGCTCGAGTCATGTCTGCAACCCATCCCCCCCCTTCTGGCTTCCCGTCTGAAGAAAAGCGAGATGAAGCCTTTTTGCGTCATAATCTGACATTTACACAACAAGCCTAATAATATATTATTTTTGTTTCCCGATCTCACATTTACACGATTCCAGTATTTCTCGATTTTTAGCCTAATATTCATTCAGTAGCC
The DNA here is from genome assembly GCF_024679095.1 of Eriocheir sinensis. NCBI lineage: Eukaryota > Metazoa > Arthropoda > Malacostraca > Decapoda > Varunidae > Eriocheir > Eriocheir sinensis. Next base: position 16,109,104 of record NC_066529.1, read on the forward strand.
TGGAGCCTCTCCATGACTTCCTGCACTGCACACTTACTTTTGATCAAGGAGGTCGAATTAAAAATTTCTCAAATCCACTTTCACATGACGAGCCAAAACAGTACATTAACCTCACACCAACCTCACACCAACCTCACATTAACCTACATTAACCTCACACCAACCTCACATTAAACCTACATTAACCTCACACCAACCTCACATTAACCTACATCAACCTCTTACCAACCTCACACCAACCTCACATTAACCTACATTAACCTCACACCAACCTCACATTAACCTACACCAACCTCACACCAACCTCACACCAACCTCACATTAACCTACACCAACCTCTTACCAACCTCACACCAACCTCACACCAACCTCACACCAACCTCTTACCAACCTCTTACCAACCTCACACCAACCTCACACCAACCTCTTACCAACCTCACACCAACCTCTTACCAACCTCTTACCAACCTCACACCAACCTCACACCAACCTCACACCAACCTCTTACCAACCTCACACCAACCTCTTACCAACCTCACACCAACCTCTTACCAACCTCTTACCAACCTCTTACCAACCTCACACCAACCTCACACCAACCTCACACCAACCTCTTACCAACCTCACACCAACCTCACACCAACCTCTTACCAACCTCACACCAACCTCACACCAACCTCACACCAACCTCTTACCAACCTCACACCAACCTCACACCAACCTCTTACCAACCTCACACCAACCTCACACCAACCTCTTACCAACCTCACACCAACCTCTTACCAACCTCACACCAACCTCACACCAACCTCACACCAACCTCTTACCAACCTCACACCAACCTCTTACCAACCTCACACCAACCTCTTACCAACCTCACACCAACCTCACACCAACCTCACACTAACCTCTTACTAACCTCACACCAACCTCACTCCAACCTCATATCAACCTCACACTAACCTCACACTAACCTCACACCAACCTCTTACCAACCTCGCACCAACCTCGCACCAACCTCACACCAACCTCACACCAACCTCACACCAACCGCACATTTATACGAATCTTAAAAAATCTTTCCTCACAAACTGCTATGCTAATGCTGCGGAGATAAGCACCGAGACCACGCGCAGCTATAGTGTGTGCTCCATTACCTTATATAAAAAGAAATTCTTGCCTCACAACCTCACTTTTACACGAGCCTAAAACATCTTGCCCCCCCCAAAAAAAATTGCTTAAGACTTCCATTTAGAAGAACCTAAAACATCTTGCCTCACAATCCCACATCATAACGAGCCTAAAACATCTTGCCTCACAATCTCGCCTATACAGCAGAGAGCCTTTAATGAATTCCTGCCTCATACCACTTAATGTTTCCATAACGAGCCCCGTAAGCCTGAGGGGCGGCGAAGGGCTTGAGGTAATCCTTCCCCTCAAAAAAGTAATTGCATGTAGGCTGGCGTGAAGACGGCGGGAGCTGGGCGGGATGGAGGAGAGGGAGAGGGAGAGGAAGGCGAGGGAGGGCGAGGGGTGACAGGGGGGAGAGAGGCGGTGGTGAAAGGTGGATCGAAACGCGTCCAGGATCATAAATGTTGTATATGTATGTTAAAAAAGTAGTAGTAGTAGTAGTAGCAGTAGTGGTAGTAAAAGAGGAGCAGTAAGTAGCGGGCTTGTTTTTCATTTTTTTTTTTACAACCTTGCACTGTCTCCTCTGCTGTAAAAAAAAAAAAAGTAGTAGTAGTAGTAGTAGTAGTAGTAGTAGTAGTAAAAGTAGAAATAGTAGCACCAGCAACAACAACAAAAAAATAGTACCAACACATCATCATCATCTGGGCTTGGAAAAAAAAAAAAGATCGCTCTGCCTCTGGTCAAAGCCGCGCAACAAAGCAAGCAACAGTGCCCGAGGGTGAGTGCGTCCCAGAATACGTACGAGGCAAAAAAGGAAGCACCCAAATATACATTCAGCGACCTTACCTTACCGGACTGGCGGGCGGGAGGAAGGGGAGAGAAGAACCGAGAGGAGGAAAAAGTGAAGCCTGACTGGCGAACACAATGAAATAAATCCCTTGATACGTGTGTTTCGTCAAGAACTGCGTCATATTCAAACCGCAAATTACGTATAAAAAAAATATTTGCGCACAATGAATCAAACACAGAATATAACGCTGCCATTACTCCCACTACCACCACCACCACCACTACTACTACTACTACTACTACTACTACGGAGGCCAAAAAGAGGAGAGGTTAAAATCGACAGCAACGTAGATTAACAGATTTTTTTATGCCGTTGTGACCGCAAGCAAGTATTCGAGAGAGAGAGAGAGAGAGAGAGAGAGAGAGAGAGAGAGAGAGAGAGAGAGAGAGAGAGAGAGAGAGAGAGAGAGAGAGAGAGAGAGAGACGAGAAGAGAAGAGAAGAGAAGAGAAGAGAAGAGAAGAGAAGGAGGGAGAGGAGGAGGAGGAGGAGGAGGAGGAGGAGAAGGAATGGAAGGGAAGGAAGGGTGGTGGGAAAGGAAGAGGGAAGGAAGGAGAGGAGGAGGGCGGAGAGAAAGGAGAGAGGGAGAGAGAGTGAGAAGTGAGGAAGAGAGAAGAGGAGAGAGGAAAGGAAGAGAGAGAGAGAGAGAGAGAGAGAGAGAGAGAGAGAGAGAGAGAGAGAGAGAGAGAGAGAGAGAGAGAGAGAGAGAGAGAGAGAGAGAGAGAGAATCAAACAAAAGCATAACATTTCAAGAAGAAACAAAAAAAGACGACTAAAATATCATGCCGGGGGTAAAACGTAAGAAAAAAAAAAAAGAAACGCATCCGAAAAAAAGAGAAAAAATGATAAAATAAAACAAAAACGAAGCGGAAAGGAATGCGCGGGTATAATTGAGAAGAGGAGGAGGAGGAGGAGGAGGAGGAGAATGAATGAGACTAGTGGTGGGTTGCTATATAAGGAAGGATGGGTAATAGGTGGACAAGGGCAAAATCGGGGAGGCGGAATAGAGGAGGAGGAGGAGAGGCAAGGGTAAGATGCGGAAGATAAGCGACCCGCGATGCTGAACACAAAGAACGGGAAGAGTGAAGAAAGGGAAGAATGGAATGGCGGAGAGTGGGAACGTGTGAGGAAAGGGAGAGGGAGGTGACGATGGAGGGAGTGATGAGTGGAATAACGAAAAAAAAAGGAAAAAAACTGAAGATAAACGAGGATGAGATAGGAAATGAAAGATACAATGGCGAAAAATAGTGATTGATTGATTGACAACCCCCGGACAGGACAACAACTATTAGTATATGTGTATGATACAATGGTAGGTAAAGGGAGATGTTGTGATAGGTGGAATAACAAAATAAGTGTAAGAAATGAAAAGAGTGAGATGGAAGATAGGAAAGAAAGAGATGGAAAAAAAAAAAAATGTGTGGGTGTGTGTGTGTGTGTGTGTGTGTGTGTGTGTGTGTGTGTGTGTGTGTGTGATGTGTGTGTGTGGTGAAATGTAAAAAAAAAAAAAAAAAAAAGGAAAAGAGGATGGAATAGGAAAGGGTAAGGAAAAAAAAAAAAAAAAAAAAAAAAGATGTGTAGAAAGTGTGAGAGTGGGAGAGAAAAAGTAGAAATCTGAAAATAAACGAGGATGGAATAGGGAATGAAAGATGGAGTGGCGGAAAATAGGAGAGAAGTGTGCGTGTAGAACAGAATAGAGAAGAGATGGTGGAATAATGAGAAAAAAACCCTGAAAATGGAGTAGAAGCCAGGATGGAAGGGGAAAGGAAAGATGGTGGAAAATACGAGTAAATGTGTTTGCGGAAAGGGAGAAGGAGTAAGTGATGGTGGAGTGATTGGTGGAATAACGAGAGAATGTGGAAGATAAGCAAGGAAGAGACGGATTGAGAGGGATTTGAATGCTAAGAAAGGAAAGATGGAGTGGTGGGGAAAGAGAGCAATGGAAAGAGGAAGATTTAGTATGCAGACAGTTGAATAAAAGAAGATTCGGAAAGTACAACAGATAAAATGAAATATAAACCAGACTGAGACGAAGGCAAAGGGAGATGAATACAAATGAAAAGGGAAGGTGGAATGCTGGAAAATAGAGGAATGGAAAGAGAAAGTGTGAGTATATAGAGTTTGATAAAGGAAGATGAAGGAAACGGAACAGATGAGGGATGAAACGAAGAATGGAGGAATAAGGTTAAAAAAGGAAGGTAGGAGATGAGTTACGAATGAGTATGTGGAGAAGGAAAAGTGGAAACAGCTGAATAAAGGAAGGTGGAGAAAGTGGACTAGAAGAAAAGTATATCTGATGCGAGGAGTAACTTATATAATTAATTAGGAGAAATAGAAAGTGGAATGGAGGAAAGTGTAAGTAAATAGGTGAGAAGGAAGTGGAGAGAAAGGGTGGAATAACTGAATAAATGATGAGAAAAGTGACAACAGGTGGAATTAGAAGAAATGGAAAGTGGAGTGGTGGAAAGTGTAAGTAGGCGAGAAAGAAGTGTGGGAGGAGGGAGAGGATGGAATAGATGAAAAAAAAAAGAATGGAGGAAGAGGTAGAGAAAAAGGATGAGGTGAGGATGGGTAGGAAGGTAAGTGGCTATATGTCCTCTTCCTCATCCCTTCCTTCTTCCTCTTTTCCTTCCCATCTCTTCTCCTTCACCTCTCCCCTCCCCTCTCATCTCTTCCTTACTCACTCCTTCTTCTTCCACCTTCTTCCCCATCTCTTCCTTCTTCCTCTTTTCCTTCCCCATCTCTTCTCCTTCACCTCTCCCCTCCCCTCTCATCTCTTCCTTAATCACTCCTTCCTCTTTCACGTTCTTCCCCATCCCTTTCTCTTCCACCTTATTTTCTTAACCCTTTCTCCTCCACCTTTCTCTTCCCCATCTCATCTTTGCTTCCCTCCTTCCCTCCCCGTTCCTACCTTCTTCCCCTTTTACTTCCCGATTCACCTTCTCCCTTCGCTTTTCCCTTCTCCATCCCTTCCTCCTCCCACTCCCCATTCATCGTTTCCTTCTCCTTTCCCTTCCCCTATCCCTTCCTCGCTTCCTTCATTCCCATGCCTTCCTCCTTCCTCTTTTCCTTCCTTCCTCATCCCTTCCGCCCCCTTCCCCTTTTCTTTTCCGTTTCCCTTTCCCCATTCTTTCCTTTCTTCACGTTTCCCTTCCCCATTTCTCCCTTCACCTTCTCCTTTCCCCATCAATTTCTCCTTCCCCTATCCCTTCCCCATCCCTTCTTCCTTCCTTCCCCGCCCCTATCTCCTTCCTCTTTCACTTCCCCATTGACCTTTTCCTTCCTCCCTCCCTTCTCCCTTCCCTTTTCCCTTCCCCATCCCTTCCTCCTTCCAACTTCTTCCCCATCCCTTCCTCCCTCTTCCCCTTCCCCTTCCACTCCCTAAACTAACGGGCCCGGGCAGCAGCTGTGGTTGCCTACAGTGATAAGTCATCCTTTATATAAGTGTCTGCATACCTCCCTTACCTTCCTCTGTATTGCATCTCCTCTTACCTCTCCTCCTCCTCCTCCTGCTTCTTGTTCTTCCTCTCCTTTCTCCTCCTCCTAAGTCATTCCTAAGTGTCTACGTACCTTCCTTAACTACCACAGTATTGCATCTCGTCTTTCTTCTTCTTCTCCGTCTCCTTTTTCTTCTCCTCCTCCTCCTCTTTGTTTTCTTCTCCTTCTTTCACCCTTTTCTAAGTCATCCCATTAAGTGTCTGCATATCTTTCTTACCCTTCTCAGTATTACATTTTTTTTCTCCTCCTTCTTTTTCTTCTTCTACTTCTTCTCCTTTTTGTTTTTCTTCTCCTTCCTTCACCTTTTTTCTAAGCCATCCCATTAAGTGTCTGCATACCTTCCATACCTTCCTCAGTATTGGATCTCTTTCTTCTGCTCCTCATTCTTTTCCTCCTTCTTCATCTCCTTCGTCTTCTACTTCTCTTCCTCTTCCTCACCTCATCCCAAACATCTCCGCAGCGCAGTTAATGAGAAACCTTCCCTCCACCTCCTCCTCCTCCTCCTCTTCCTCCTCCTCCTTCAGGGCACGCCGCAGGAGGGAGGAGATACCAAGCGCTCCTCCACACCCGCTAACTGTTTCCTCGTGTTTTTTTTCTTTTTTTCTTCCTCCTCTTCTGATCACACCTTCATGTTGAGATTGTGGCTGCCCCGCGCTGTCTTGTACCCTCTTTTATTTATTATATTCGTTCTTCTTTTTTTTTTTTTGTATGGGGGTTGTTGTGTTCTTTCTTTTTTCTTTATTTTTGTTTTCTTGTTTTTCTTTTCTTTTCTTTTTTCTTCATTCTCTTACGTACATTTTCAGCTTCTCTTTCCTTCTTATGGTCTACTTAGTCTCTCTCTCTCTCTCTCTCTCTCTCTCTCTCTCTCTCTCTCTCTCTCTCTCTCTCTCTCTCTCTTGTTCTTGTTATTTTTGCTCTTGTTCTTTTTTATCTTGTTCTCCTTCTTCTTGTTCTTGTTGTTCTTTTCTTCTTCTTCTTCTTCTTCTTCTTCTTCTTCTTCTTCTTCGTCTTAGTCTTCTTCTTCTTCGTCTTCTTCTTTTTCGTCTTCTTCTCCTTCTTTTTCGTCTTCTTTTTCGCATTCTTCTTTTTCGTCTTCTTCTTTTCATCTTCTTTTCATCTTCTTTTTCTTTTTCTTTTTCTTTTTCATTTTTTCTTCTTCATCTCGCGTGACGAAGGTGAAATCAATGATAGGAAAGAATACATTAACCTTTCTACACTCTTCTTTCCATCATTTCTAAGCAACGTGTGTGTGTATGTGTGTGTGTGTGTGTGTGTGTGTGTGTGTGTGTGTGTGTGTGTGTGTGTGTGTGTGTGTGTGTGTGTTTAATTTTAATCATCGTATTAGCTTTTCTTCTCCCCCTCTTCCTCCTCCTCATTCTATATGGTCCACCCGGAAGCTTCGTGCTACTTCCTAATGTTAGTGTGTTATTCATCTCTCTCTCTCTCTCTCTCTCTCTCTCTCTCTCTCTCTCTCTCTCTCTCTCTCTCTCTCTCTCTCTCTCTCTCTCTCTCTCTCTCTCTCTCGTTCGCTCGCTCGCTCGCTTACTCCTTCCCTCCCTCTCTCTCTCCCGCTTGCCTCCTCTCCTCCCCATTCTTCCCTCCGGCACCTCCACAGTGGCCAACAACCGCTAAGGTATTGTCAACAAAGAGAGGAGGAGGAGGAGGAGGAAGAAGAAAAAGAAGAAGAGGAGGAGGAAGAGGAGGAGGAGGAGGAAGAGCAGTGTACGGAATGAGGATAGGTCTATATGAATTTATTTTTTTCTTGATTACGAACACAATGAGAAGCGATACTGGGAGATAAAAAGAAGAGGCCTGGTTCTCTCTCTCTCTCTCTCTCTCTCTCATTACGGAAACATTTAAACAATTATTTTTTGCCTGCATATAATTTTTTCTTTAGCGAGGTTTTCTGGTTTTCATTATTTTTCCTCTCTCTCACTAACTCCAGGCTGTATAATCAAGCTCACATCGGTTTTCTTTCCCTTAATCTCTGCTCCTTCACGCGTGGCTAACTCATGCATAAAGATTTCCATGTTAACCAAGAAACGTTTACTTTTTCATCTATTCTTCGGTATAAACCACTCAATAAGCCTTAAATTGCAACGTTTCCTTTCTCACCTCTTCTATGCATGGTGTTAGTCTTTGTTTGCTTTGTTTATGTAGATGGGGGTTGTTGTGTTGCTGTTTTCATTTTTTTTTGTTTTCTTGTTTTTCTTTTCTTTTCTTTTCCTTCTCCTACGTAACTTCTAAACAAATAAGTAAGGTAAAATAATATAATAAGAAAATATCTAAACAGTAAAAAATTAAGAAAAAAAAACTTGATAACTGATTCGCTGTCATCTTGGTGAGCTTAACAGGACTTGATTTCCTTATGCGGTGAGTTAGTCTGTTGTTAAATAATTCCTCGCCTTCGGATCCAATTCTTTTTATTTTCATTCCTCTTTTAATTCGCCAAAACTGTTCTCCCCTTCTATTCTATTTTTTCTATATTACCTTATTCCTTTTTATTTATTTCCTCTTATGTTATTTCTCGTTCGTTTTGGTTTGCTTTACTCTCTCTCTCTCTCTCTCTCTCTCTCTCTCTCTCTCTCTCTCTCTCTCTCTCTCTCTCTCTCTCTCTCTCTCTCTCTCTCTCTCTCTCTCTCTCTCTCATTGCCATCTGCATCACCACCATTGCAATTACCACCTTCACCACCATCACAAACACCACTACCACCTTCACTACCACCATCACCTTCGCACTCTAATGCTAACTGGGAACATGTGTTACTGCCGCTGGGGAGAGTGACTGGAAGAGGAGGAGGAGGAGGGGATATTGTAGGAGGAATAATGAATAATGAAAGTGTGTGTGTGTGTGTGTGTGTGTGTGTGTGTGTGTGTGTGTGTGTGCGTGTGCGTGTGATATGGAGATAGTGTCCAATTTGCTAATGTGCTGTATTACAATGGGGGGAATGTTTGGTGCAAGAAGGAGGAGAGGAGGCAAGCAGAGCAGGAAGAAGGAGGAGGAGGCGGAGGAGGAGTAGGAGTAGGAGGAGGAGGAGGAACAGGAAGAGCGTGAGAAGGGGAGAAGATGAGATAATGAGCTGTAAGTGTTTGCTGTTTAAGGGGAAAAAATAGGAAGGAAGAGAGGGAAAGGAGGAGGAGCAGGTAGTGTCGTGAGAAAAAAAAAGTGGGAGAAAAGGAAGGAGGAGGAGGAGGAGGAGGAGGAGGAGGAGTTTAAGAGAAAAGTCTTGAGTTAATGAGCTATTTCTGCGTGCTGCGTGACGAAAGGAAGACAAAGAGAGACAAAGAGAGATAGATGGAAAGACAGATAGACAGATAGATAGAGAGAAGGAAGGAAGGGAGGAAGAGAGGGAAAAGAATGAAGTGAAAATGAACTTAGTGACGGGGCAGTAAGTATCCGGAGGGCAAACAAAACAATAAAAGAGAGAAAAAGGCCAAAATAACAGACAAGAGGGAGGGTTCATGCACTGTGTTACAAGGACCGAGAAATAAGAAAAGGAAATCACGGAAGAAATAAACTGTAAGAGAAAAGAAGAGAGGAAGTATAGGAGGAAGAGAAAGAGAAAAAAATAATGAAGGAACAAATAAAATGAAAAGAAATAGAGAAAAAAGAAGGGAAAAGATAAGAAGAAAAGGAAGATGTGAAGGGAGGGAGAAACGAAATAAAGAAAAGTGGAGAGGAAGAGAAGAAGGGAAGGGATGAAGGAAGGGAGGAAGAGAAAGAAAAAAATAAAGAAGAAACAAAATAAAATGAAAAGAAATAAGGAAAAGAAGAAGGGAAAAGATATGAAGAAAAGGAAGATGTGAAGGGAGGGAGAAACGAAATAAAGAAAAGTGGAAAGGAAGGAGAGGAGGGAGGGAAGAAGGGAGAGAGGGAAGGAGGATGGGAGGGAGGGAAGGGAGGAAGGGAGGAAGGGAGGGTTGAAGGAAAGGAATGATGAATGGAAGCATTGAATCCTCTCTCTCAGGTTCCATGAAGGCGATTGAAGGCGATGAGCGGAATGAGGAAATGGCAGAAAATTGTGATGGATTGGAACCTCTTGGGAAGTTGGAATGAAAGGCCTTGTTATTGTTACCTAACGTGTGTGTGTGTGTGTGTGTGTGTGTGTGTGTGTGTGTGTGTGTGTGTGTGTGTACGGGCAGCCATGGTGATAATATCTGACTAACATGATTACCTGTCAGAGGCGCACCTTAGCAACCAGGTAACACACACACACACACACACACACACACACACACACACACACACACACACACACAAACTTGTATCTCACGTTTCCAGGACTAATAGGTGAGCATGTCTGAGGGGAAGTTAATACCAGAGGAGGAGGAGGCGGGAAGGACAGACGGTCAGTGTCCCTTAGTAAACGCCACCCAACTTCCAAAGAGGGAACAAGAAAGAGGAGGAGGAGGAGGAGGAGGAGGTGGAGGTGGTAATATTCAAGCCTGGAGCTGTTCTACCCGACCCTTCTCTCTGCACTACTCCGCCCGCCTATCCCTGGCTCTCGTTGTCTCATCTCCGCCCCTCCACGCTTACCCGCGCCCCTGCCTGCACAGCCCCGCCCTGGCCCGCTGATCCTCGAGGGCCCGCGCCATCATTAGCCGCTACTTGCCATGCACTCGCCGTTTGTATGCCGTCGAAGCCCCGTGTCCCCGCTGCACCTCGCCGCCGCATTCCCCCGCCAGCGTCACTTCCATCACTGTCGCATGAAGGAATAAATGAAATCTCTTGCGAATCTATTATAGCGAACGTACGACTTGGTGATTTCAGGGGGTGTACTCGTTTACATTCCCCGCCCGGCCACTTAGGTACACACACACACACACACACACACGCACACGCACACGGACACACACACAAGGTCATGATTTCAGGTTTCCTTGACTAATTAATTATGAAGTGAGACATTCGCAGGTGACCAGATCGGGCAGGTTAGAGAAAGGTATTTGAACGTCTCCTCTTCCTCCTCCTTGTTAGGGTTTTGTTATTATTGTTATTACTATTATTGTTGTTGTTGTTGTTGTTGTTGTTGTTGTTGTTGTTGTTGTTGTTGTTGTTGTTGTTGTTGTTGTTGTTGTTGTTGTTGTTTCTTCTTTATTAATTTTCCTGTTGATGCTTTTCTTTTTTTCTTCTTTATCTCTTAATTGTCGTTGTAGCAGTTCTTGTTTTTGTTCATCTTGTTCTTATTCTTGTTCTTCCTGCTCTTCTTGTTCTTTTATTCTTCTTCTTTATCTCTTAATAGTCGTTGTAGCAGTTCTTGTTTTTGTTCATCTTGTTCTTAGCCTTGTTTTTCCTGCTTTTCTTTTTCTTCTTGTTCTTGTTCTTCCTGTTCTTCTTGTTCTTGTTCTTCATGTTCTTGTCTCTTTTACTGCCCGTTTATCTACATTTAAATCGTTTCCTTCTTTTTTTTTCAGTCACCTTTATCTTTCAAAGGTTTATAGGCGCCGCACAAAAAAACAAACAAAACACAAAAAAGTAGGTGTAGGGGGCATGGCCAACGGTGTGGAACAGGGCAACGACTGGAAGGGGAGGAGGAGGAGGAGGAGGAGGGAAGAAAGAAGAAGAAGAAGAAGTAGCAGAAATGAAGAAAAAGAAGGAAGAGAAAAGAAAAAGAAAAGAAAAAGAGGAAGGAAGAGGAAGAAAATGAAGAAAAGAGGAAAAAAAAGGAAGAAAAAGAAGAAAAAGAGGAGGAAAGAGGAAGAAAAAGAAGAAAAAGAGGAGGAAAGAGGAAGAAAAAGAACAAATAGAACAAGACTGCAAGGATTGATATCATGCCCAAACAGTGTGGCATTGAAAAAGAGAGAAAAAAAAAACCAAAGAAGGAGGAAGAAGAGGAATAACCAAACGGAGAAGGAAAACTTTAATAAACAAACTAACATACATACAGACAGACAGAAAAGGAGGCGACGATGAAGCTGAATACGAGATAACCAAAAGGGAGAGAACGAAACCAGCGAAGAAAACGGGAGATTAATACAGTAAAATACAGCAAAGAAAAAAAACTCTAGATGTAGAAATTCATAAGGACTGCCAACCCAGCCCAACACGAGAGGATCACCTTCGGATAGAAAGGTGATCGGCCCCGTAAATAAAAAAAGGAGAGAGAGAGAGAGAGAGAGAAAGAGAAAAGTAGATAATGGAGGAACCGAGAGAGGAAGAAAATGATACAAAATATATACCTTCATCTCCGCGGCTTCTGGTGGTGCCTATTGTTGTTTTATTGGTGGTTGTGGTGATGGTGGTCGTGCAAGGTGGGGAGAGGGGGGGGAGAAGGAAGGAACAATAGCAGGAACCAGAAGAGGAGGAGGAGGAGGAGGAGGAGGAAGATGATGGTGGTGATGATGAGGATGAGGAGGAGAAGGAAGAGGAGAAAGAGGAGACGAAAATATAAAAGAAGAAAAGTAGACTTAAAAAAAGTAATAGATGGAAGAAGAAGAAGAAGAAGAAGAAGAAGGAGAAGCAGAACACCACCACCACCACCACCCTTACAACACTGTCATCACCGTCTTATCAAAAGCATCTCCTCTCATCCCCCGCCGCGCCGACTAGCCTTCCTCTCCTACACCCGTGCCCTACCCTCGCCCCCTGCGCCCATCCCCCTCTCCACCCCCGGACGCGGCGTGGGGCGGGACGGGCAACAGTTAGATTAAACGCCCTGCCAGAGACCGGAGGGGCAGCGACGGGAGGCGGCGATCAGGTGCACTGATGAAGAGGCATATATTTCTTGGGGATAACACAGCTACTTCTCGCAATGGCCACGCGCTCTCTCCCTCTTCCCTCTCCTCCTGGCGCTCTCAAACACGGTCCCTCCTCTCCTCCTGCTGCTCTCAAACACGGGTCTCGTCCTCCTGCCAGGTATTTGGATGTTTCAATGTTTGTCTTTCCTGTCAGGTTCTCTTCAGCCATCAGTTGTTAAGTGTGAGAGCAAGAGGTTCAATTCTTTTGGGATGACTCTCTGTTCCTCGCCCTGGTTACGCTCCCCGTCCTTCCCTTCACACACACTTACATAAGTTGGTCTCGTCGGGTCTTACTCGTCCCATTAGGTTCTCGTCACATGTGAGGCCTTCTGTGCGGGAACTAAGGGTCGTATTATAAGACATTTCGTCGGCCAAAAACACCTATTTGACAAGGCTTTCGTAGGAGTTGTGGGCATTTCCAGGGGTAGTTTTATGACCCTGGTTGTAGTTTGACCCTTCCTCTGTACCATAAACCTGAAGAGACACTCATTAGAATCCGACTGACCCCCTCTTTGACCTTTAGAAATAGCTGATGTGAGAAGCGAAAGTGTCTTAGAATACCGACCTAAGTGTCTAACTCGTCCTGGGTACACGCTCCCTCTTCCTCCTTCTTCACTTTATACACACGCACAGGAGTTGGTCTCGTCTGGTGCAACGCCTCTAATCAGGTCCTCGTCATTTGTCAGTCTTTCAGTGAGGGAACAGAGGGTCTTAAAAGGTTCGATAGCTCGTCTTGGCTACACTCTTCGTCCTTCTTCCCTTCACACACACGGCCATAAGCTGGTTTCGTCGGGTCTCGCTCCTCCAATCAAGTCCTCGTCAGTTGTCAGTCCTATAGTGAGGGGGACAAAGGGTCTTGGTGTGATGGCAGCCGCGCCGAATAGGGCAGTGACATCAGGGTACAGGTATGGAGGCGGTGGAGGTGAGGTGCGCCGGCAGGTGAGGCGAGACAGGTGTTGTTGAGGTGATTGATGGACAAGCGGCTGAAAAGGAAACAAAGGAAATTCGCCGAGTCAAACACATGTCTTACGTTCGAACTCCAGAGTCTTGTTATTATTTGCTTTCACCGTCTTTGTTGTTATGTGAGATGAGTTGAGATTGCGTTTCATCATTATTTTGTTGTTGTTGTTGTTGTTGTTGTTGTTGTTGTGGTTGTGGTCGTTGTCGTTGTCGTTGTGGTTGTGGTCGTTGTGGTTGTGGTTGTGGTTGTGGTCGTTGTCGTTGTTGTTGTTGACTTGCTTTCCCTGTCATCTTATACAATACTTATTCATTTCATGTTTTAAAGTTGTTCGTCTTCTCGTTGTGGTGACTATCGTTCTCTTTTTAAATCTGTCCTTCGCGTTGATATTATTTTCATGTTATAGACTTGCTTTCACCGTCTTCTTATATAGTATTAATTTAGGTGGTTTCAAAGTTTCGCGTGTTCTCGTTGTGGTGATAATCGTGCTTCTTTTACGTCTGCCCTTCGTGTTGATATTATTTTCATGTTACAGACTTGCTTTCACCGTCTTCTTATATATTATTACTTAGATCATGTGTCAAAGCTGCTCGTCTTCTCTTTGTGGTGTCAACGTTGCTCGTCTTCGCGGTGAGGTGACTAGCGTGTTCAAGGCTAAAGGCTCTCTCTTTAGACCGTCAGCGTGTGTCAGTATCGCTTAAGTCCAGAGCGAGGCAGATGGCTCCCCGCATGCCCAGCTGTCGTTCCTCCCTTCCGGGTCGCGAGGTGGAGGAGGGAACCTGGGAAAGACAAACTGTGCTGACCCGGACGTCGGTGTTTGGCCGCGTGTCCCGGGGTCAGGAGCGTTAGCTCATCACGGGTTCAGAGGTCAAACCCGTGAAGAAGCACCGGGGCGGAAGAGTACTCAGGCGGAGCGCTGCCCTGCCCGCCAACTAACCAAATATATTTTTTCAAGCAACGGAAGCAGCTCAAGGGAAAAAAAAATATTCGTATTTGGCGTCGATCATCCTTTCAGTTTGATTTACATTTTTCCTTTATCTCTCTTACCTTTCCTTCCATTCTTTCCTTTCAATATTTTTCCTTACGTTCTTTTAACTGACTTGCTTATTTACATGTGGCGCTGATTGTCCCTTTACTTCTCTAAACAGTTTTCCTTCATCTCTATTTTCTTTTACATACGTTAACTGACTTTTATTTTTATATTTGGTGCTGTTAATCCCTTCACTTTCCATAACAGTCCTTATTTTATATTATCTCCTATATACCTTAACCAGTTCTCTTGTTTATATATGTGGCATTCCTTATCTCTCCACGTATCCCTCATCTACTATATTTATTTTACATACTTTCACTTACTCTCTTATTTATATTTGACGCTGATTATACCTTCACTTTTCTAAGCAGTTTTCCCTTGGCTGTATTACCTTCTATTTACGTCCCTTTAACTCCTACCTAACCACCTGTCCCTTGCCCTCCTGCAGGTGGTGATCGTCGGGAACGGCGCCGTGGGCAAGTCGTCCATGATCCAGCGCTACTGCAAAGGCACGTTCACCAAGGACTACAAGAAAACCATCGGCGTGGACTTCCTGGAGCGGCAGATCACGTGAGTTGAGAGTCCTGACGAGGGGGCAAAGGAGGCAAGGATGATGATGATGATGATGATGAAGATGGTGGAGGTGGAAGGAGGAAGAGGAAAATATAAATGATAATGATGATGATGAGAAGGAAAAGAAGGACGAGGAGGAGGAGGAAGAGAAAGACGAAGAGGAAGAAGAAAAGGAGGAGGCGTCGGAGGAGGAGGAGAAGGTGGAAGAGTAGGAGCAGGAGGAGGAAGAGGAGGAGGAGGAGGAGTGGGGTAGACAAAAGATTAGAATATCCTTACACCATTAAAAGCGACATAATAGACTTTTTTTGCATACATTTTTTGCCCTTGAGCTGTCTCCTTCACTGTAAGAAAAGTTATGTAGCGCGGCTGGGTGACGGGTGAGGCAGGGTGACCAGCATGAGGATAGGGAGCATAGGGATGGGCGGGCGGCTGCAACTGTACTAAACGGGCGGGCAGGTGCGCAAACAGGTGGGCGGGAGGTGAGGTGTGGAGAAAAAGTTACGTAAGCTATATTGTGGCGCTAATTCGCTTTGTACATTGAGGTAGTGTTGTGCGGGCCCGTTACCTGTGTAGCCGACCTGAAGGAAGGGAGGTTGGGAGGCAGGATCTGAGGAGGCCCCAAAGTACTAGACGTGGATTTTATTTCCCTCCTAATACCTTCCAACATGTTTTTATCCTTCACGCTAAGTCGAACCTCTTCCACGAACCAGCTTTTCCGATAAACATTCATAAAGTAAATTGCAAGTCAGAAAGTAAACGCAGTGTTATCAGGCTCACTCCAAAAAAAGTTAATGGACATTGTTTAAGCATGGATAAAAAAAAAAGATCGTAAGTGGCTGGCTCTTCACGCCGTGCAAGCAGATGATGGAGGAATTGGATTGCATGTGATTATAACTGTCTCTCTTGTAACCTCGTGTAGTGAGGGCCTTTACCTGCTTGCCTGGGAGGAGGTGAACTTACCCACGGTGATGATGATGATGATGGTGGGAAATGTGAACGGTAGTGAAGCAAAAACAGGAGGAGGAGGAGGAGGAGGAGGAAGAGGAGGAGGAGGAGAAGGAGGAGGAGGAGGAGGAGAAGGAGGAGGAGGAGCAGGAGCAGGAGGAGGTGGGATCAGTAGGAACTCCAATGAACCTGTCTGCAACTAGATCATGAAGAAGGATTGATTGGCCGACTGACTGATAGATGGACCAATTATTTTGAGATTTATTGCGTCACTACAGCTGATTGGGCGTGCATAAGAGAGGGGAAGGAGGCGGAACAACTAGCTCTCAATACCATGACTCGACACCACCAGGAGCTTCAACATCGGGCTAACGAGGGGCGGGAAGGCGGGGAGGGACGGCGAGGCGAGGTGAGGTGACGTGGGTTTGTTTACATTGCAGAACGGGCGGCGAGGAGGTGCGTCTCATGCTCTGGGACACCGCGGGCCAAGAGGAGTTCGATGCCATCACCAAGGCGTACTACCGCGGGGCCCAGGCGTGCGTCGTGGCCTTCTCCACCACAGATCGGGACTCCTTCTCCGCCGTCAGAAAGTGGAAGAAGAAGGTGAGGAATGGGTCCGGTGTGAGGGATGAGTGTGTGGGTAGGTGGATGGGTGAATCAAGGGGTATGGTTAAGTGGATGAGAGAATGAATGGTTGGGTGGTTGCGTTGGCAGGCTGGATACAGGTAGACATAGTTAGAGAATAAATAGATAGATAGATAGGTAGATAGTGCTGTGTTGTTATGTGGATCGATATGGATGAGCGTATCTACATTTTGTCATCAACCGGCAAATTATATAAAAAAAATCCTCACGAAAAGACAATAAATTTAGTCTTCATAAATTCCACACAGCTTTCCTTTCTACTTCGCCTCCTTCCTTTCTATCTTCTTTTCTTCTTTCATAACTTCCACACAGCTTTCCTTTCTACTTCACTTCCTTCCCTTCTGTCTTCTTTTCTTCTTTCATAAATTCCACACAGCTTTCCTTTCTACTTCGCTTCCTTCCCTTCTATCTTCTTTTCTTCTTTCTTGCCTTCCTTTCTTTCTTATTTTCTTCCAAACTTTGTCAAAATGTTGCGGAGTCCAGTTTCCTTCACACCGACTCTCCCGTAAACTCCTTCCTTTCCTTAATTCCTGTATACATCCTTTTCCATAACTTTACACAACCATTTGCTTTTTTGCGACAAAGGAGACATACTACTCCCTTATAGTCAAGGTGTCATAGAGAAATTATCATAGCTAGCTTGAAAAGGTTACTACAATTACTCTTTTGTCATGTACTTGGCCCCATCAAAACGAAGTCGGCATGATTCATTCCCAGGTAGAAATCTCATTAACCTTTGCCCTTCAGAACTGGCATTAGTAAACCTCTTAGGCCAGCCCCCTTGCTCTTTAGATTGGCACCTGCACGCTCCACCCAATGACAAGCCTTTTCTTAATTGTTTTTTCTTCTTCTCGTCTATAGTCCTGCAGCAAAGTCTTCCTCCTAACATTACTTTTATAACTCGACTCTTCCCCACAACACCTTTGCTTAGTTCTTCCATGATTTCCAAGAGTAGCTAAAGGATTTCACTGCGACACTTTATTGCAACGTTAGCATAATCCACCTTTGTTCGCCCCTTCCACGAACTCCCCCCTTAATCCCTCTCCCCGCCGGCAGGTTGAGGACGAGTGTGGCAGCATTCCCATGGTGTTGGTGCAGAACAAGATTGACCTCATCGATCAGGCCACCGTCAAACCGTAAGTCTTAAATCCTCTGTCTTTTCCGCCTCCTTGTGTTTGTCTCGTTCATCTTGTTGGCTCCTTTTCTTTTTTATATTCCTGGTCTCCTCCTACTTGTTGCTTGTCGTCCCTCCTCCCTCCTTAGTCCTCGTCCTTCTCTTCTGCATCTTCGTCCTCCTTGTGTTCGTCTTGTTCTTCTACGTAGCTCTAATTCCTCCTCTGTATAAAATTCGTTCTTGTCCTCTTCATCCTCCTTATTCCTATTTCTCCTTTTTTTCTTCCTCGTCCTCCTCCTCTTTCTCCCCTTCCTCCTCTTCCTTCTCTTTAACTTTTTCTTCTTCTTCTTCTTCTTCTTCTTCTCTTCAACTTCTTTTTTTCTTTTCTTTCTTCTTCTTCTTCTTCTTCTTCTTCTTCTTCTCTTCAACTTCTTTATTTTTTTTTCTTTTCTTTCTTCTTCTTCTTCTTCTTCTTCTTCTTCTTCTTCTTCTTCTTCTTCTTCTTCTTCTTCTTCTTCTTCGTCGTCGTCGTCGTCGTCGCGTCGTTCTCCTCCTCCTCCTCCTCCAAGGGTGGCTATTTTTGATGTTGCTAAACTGGTAAAGATCAATATTACAAACACACGCACACACACACACACACACACACACACACGTTAACAGAAATGCATGCCGTGCCAAAGGCTTTCCTGAATATGTGAGTGTGTGTGTGTGTGTGTGTGTGTGTGTGTGTGTGTGTGTGTGTGTGTGCAGACGGTAAACGATCATGCACACTCCACGCGACGTACATGAAAAGCAAGAAAAGAATAAAGAAAGCGACAGTTGCTAACATGCAGTCAGACTTCCCCAGACAGTCGTGCGCGGGGAAAAAAAAAAAAAAAAAAAACGATGATTCAAGCAAGGTCAGGAATTTCATCCATGAGAGTTGTTCTTATTTGCTCATTTATTTTTATACTTATTTATCTATTGCCATATTTTATCAATTTCTCTATTTATATATTTATTTATTTCTTGCTTTATATATGTGATTAAAGAAGAAATGGAAGAGGAATGACGGTAATAAGGAGAGCTAAAACAATAAAAACATAAGAAGTGGAAGTAGAATGACAATCGTTAAAGGCTAGAAAAGAAGAAGAAGAAGAAGAAGAAGAAGAAGAAGAAGAAGAAGAAGAAGAAGAAGAAGAAGAAGAAGAAGAAGTTAGAGAGAAGGAAGACGAGGAAGGGGAGAATGAAAAGGAGGACGAGGAAGAAAAAAGGAGAAATAGGAATCAAGAGGATGAGGAGGACAAGAACGAATATTATACAGAGGAGGAGTGATAAAAAAATGATGGATAAAAGCAAGAAGTGGAAGAAGAACGACGATCAGTAATTAAAACAAAACAAAACAAGAATAAGAGTACTATAGAGTCAAGAACAACTCCAGTGCGGTATCTGTTCCCATTCAGTTTGTTAATAAAATAAGATAAATGCAAATATACCGAGGAGCAAGACACATATATAAAAAAAACACCCAGTAAAAATCGGATGACGAAAATTTATAGCCAAAGTAAAAAAAACAGCCGGAAAAATCCAGAAACGTGTAAGGCATTCATCGCATTCCTTATTTGGCAGGAGCAAGAAGATCGAGTCGCATGAATGGTCGAGTTTCCCACCATGCACTGACCTCATGCGCTTGGATCCCTTAAGGGGCTATTACACTGGACATATTTTCCGTGGATCTTCAGTCAAACCACGATTTCCGCTAGCGTGGTTTTCATTTGTTTGTTGTTATTGCCGTTGATGAAGATGATAAGTAATACCGTCGTCCTTCAGTGAAATCTACCGTAGCTTTGGAAGATTGTGGGCGCGTCAGAAAACCACGGAAATATGAGAACCACGCCAGCGGAAATCATGGTTTGACTGAAGATCCCCGGAAAATTTGCCCAGTGTGATAGCCCCTTTACGCGCGTTCCCCCCCCCCCCCTCCCCAAAGGAAGGAATCGAAAACTGACCTGCACTTTGATCCTTTCCTTATATTTTCCTTCACTCTTTTTTTTCTTTCCCCTTCCTTCTTTCTTTTTGTTTGTTTGCTTGTTTGTTTATTTCCTTCGTTTTTTTCTCCTCTCTCTCTCTCTCTCTCTCTCTCTCTCTCTCTCTCTCTCTCTCTCTCTCTTCCTTTCTTCCTTCCTTTCTTCCTTCCTTCCTTCCTTTCTTTCTTTCTTTCTTTCTTTCTTTCTTCCTTCCCAACTTCCGCCCCTTCCTAGCCTCGAGAAGAGAATCCAAAACTGACCTACACTTTCGATCTCTTACACACGCTCCTCCCTCGCTTCTTAAAGGAATCCAAAACCTTCCCTATCCGTCCGTGTCGCTGCTGTTGTCTGACTAATGAGGGAACGCTTACACGCCTCCTGCACATACACGCCTCCTGCAAGTGGTCGGGTCAGGCTGTGTGGCGTTTATTGCGGGTTTCGGGGTGCTAAACACGACGAAGGACGCGACGTGACTCCTGGGTAATGACAGACATGAGCTCGCGCAGAATACCAAGTGTGTGTGTGTGTGTGTGTGTGTGTGTGTTAAGACTAAAGTACATGTGTTGTGATTTGTTGAGGGAGGTCTGTCAGCTAGGGGACACACACACACACACACACACACACACACACACACACACACACACACACACACACACACACACACACACACACACACACACACACAGCTAGACTCAAACTTTACACAGAATCTATTTTAACCATTTCGCGCGCGCGCGCGCGTGTGTGTGTGTGTGTGTGTGTGTGTGTGTGTGTGTGTGTGTGTGAAAACCAAATAACTGTCTGCAACGAGGCCCATCCCATTCCAGTGTGTTGCAGGGAATTCAGTTGCTTGAGTTGTAAATTGGTGTCATTATGTGCTCAGAGGAAGAGGCAGGAAGGAGAAAGGGAAAGAGGGAGGTCGAAAGGGGGAGGGAGAGAGAGGGAGAATGAGAGGTGAGTAACAAGGGAAGGAGAGTAAAATGAAGTATGATGATGATGATGATGATGATGATGATGATAAGGGGAAGAGGAGGAGGAGGAGGAGGAGGAGGAGGAGGAGTGAGGGGTGTTTAAGACTATTAGAGGGGAGGGGAAGACAGACAAAGGCAGTGCATGGAGTGTAGGGAGGAGAGAAAGAGAGGCGGAAAAACCCTCCCTTTTTTGTGTCTAGATATAAAAGGAAGGAAAGAAGAATGGTGGATGTGCATTCGTAAAAGGTGAGGAGGGTCGAAGGGAGGAAAGGATGGGAAGGAGGAGAAAGCGGAAGAGGAGGAGGAGGAGGAAGAGAAAAAAATGGGTGCATGGAAGATAGGGAGAAAGGAGGAGGGAGGTGAGGAGGGTGAAACAGTAGAATAGGGAATTAGGAAGGAAGGAAGAGAAAGAATGCAAAAATGGAGTGAGCGTGGGAGACAAGGGCTTTGTGTGCGTGTGTGTGTGTGTGTGTGTGTGTGTGTGTGTGTGTGTGTGTGTTGCGTGGCCCCAACTGTTGCATATTACGTTAAAACAACTGCATTACCATGTGGGAGTGTTGCGGTATTTAGTGGAGAGAGAGAGAGAGAGAGAGAGAGAGAGAGAGAGAGAGAGAGAGAGAGAGAGAGAGAGAGAGAGAGAGAGAGAGAGAGAGAGAGAGAGAGAGAGAGAGAGAGAGAGAGACAGAGAGAGAGAGAGAGAGAGAGAGAGAGAGAGAGAGAGAGGGAGATAAAGGAGAGAGAGAGAGAGAGAGAGAGAGAGAGGGAAAGAAAACAACAAAACAAGATTATAATTATACAGTGAAAGACCAACCAACCAGCAAGACACGCAAGACAGTAATAAGACGCAGATAAAAAAGATAAAAAAAACACTAATAATTGGAGTGTTGAGGGTGTAGGATTAGGCGAATATGGGAGGGGCAGGCGCAGTAATGACAAGGGAAAGGGGAGGTGTTATTAGAGGGCAGGGTGTGACTGTGACTGCAGCAGGGAGTGGTGGAAGGACGTCTAGCTATAGGGGGGAAGAGGTATAGAAGGGAGGAGGTTGGAGGGGCAGAAGGAAGGAGGGGAGGGAGATAGAAGAAGGGAGGAGGTTGGAAGTGCAAGTGGAGGGAGGGAAGGAAGGAGGCAGAAGAGAGAGGGAGTTATAGGGTAAGAGGGAGTGGTGGAAGGAAGTCTAGCAATGGGGGGGGAGGGGGGGGGAAGAGGTATAGAAGGGAGGAGGTTGGAGGGGCAGAAGGAAGGAGGGGAGGGAGATAGAAGAAGGGAGGAGGTTGGAAGTGCAAGTGGAGGGAGGGAAGGAAGGAGGCAGAAGAGAGGGAGTTATAGGGTAAGAGGGAGTGGTGGAAGGAAGTCTAGCAATGGGGAGGGGAGGGGGGGGGAAGAGGTAATAGAAGGGAGGAGGTTGGAGGGGCAAAAGGAGGGAGGGAAGGGAGGTGGAAGGATGGAGGAGGTTGGAAGTGCAAGGGGAGGGAGGGAAGGAAGGAGGCAGAAGAGAGGGAGTTATAGGGCAAGAGGGAGTGGTGGAAGGAAGTCTAGTAATAGGGGGGGGGGAAGAGGTATAGAAGGGAGGAGGTTGGAGGGGCAAAAGGAGGGAGGGGAGGGCGGTGGAAAGATGGAGGAGGTTGGAAGTGCAAGGGGAGGGAGGGAAGGAAGGAGGCAGAAGAGAGGGAGTTATAGGGTAAGAGGAGAAGGAAGGGGAGTGGGAACGAGCGACCAAGGGAGGGTGAAAAAAGTCATGGAAAGGAAAGGAAAATGAATGACAAGTCGTAGTATGGATGATCATTCTTCAAATAGCTTTAGTCACGCTGAGAGATATATAAAGAGACAGACAGATAGATAGAAACAGTAACTCAAACCACGAGTGTAAAAGAAGAGCCAAAGGAAAGGGAAAGTAGTTACACGAGATTTGGAGGAACAGGTGAGAAAGAAACGAGACAGGTGGGAATGTAAGAGAGGGAGGGAAGGAGGGATGGAGGGAGAAGTGTTAGGGAAGGGGTGCATGCAGGGAGGAAAGGAAACGAGCGGTAGAAGGGGAGAGGGGAGGAAAATGTAGAAAGGCAATGCAAGGGGTAGAGATTACGTGGGCGAAACGTAAGAAAGAAGAGGGAAAAAAAGGAAGACAAATATTCGAGTAATGGAAGGTGATAAAGAAGGGGAGAGAGAGAGAGAGAGAGAGAGAGAGAGAGAGAGAGAGAGAGAGAGAGAGAGAGAGAGAGAGAGAGAGAGAGAGAGAGAGAGAGAGAGAGAGAGAGAGAGAGAATGACCAGATGCAGCCAATGGAGGAGGAAAATAAATAGAAAAAGAAAAGCTTCATGACAGGCAGGAATTAAGAGGTTATGTAACTATGAAGGAGTAAACAGACATAAAACAAATAGAGAGAACGGAAAAAAAACATCACTAGAAAATAACTCAAGGGAAGATAAGAATAGAAGATAATTAATATGATGGACCATAATTATAATTCTCTCTCTCTCTCTCTCTCTCTCTCTCTCTCTCTCTCTCTCTCTCTTCGTCTTTCCTTCCTTTCTCTCCTTTTCTATTCTTATAAAGCTTATCTCCTCTCTCTCTCTCTCTCTCTCTCTCTCTCTCTCTCTCTCTCTCTCTCTCTCTCTGGGGTGTATAATGAGGGTCGTTGCGTGGAGTGTGTGACGTCACGCCCTTAATGAGTGGCCACCCAGCTCACCGGGGCCGCTCTGACCTTGGCTCGACCACCTCCTTTCCCTCCCCTTCCCCTACTTTCGTGAGGACCACCACTGCAGAGGAATGAATTGAAAGATAGATAGATAGATAGATAGATAGATAGATAATTAGAGATGAATGATGGATAGAAATACCGGTATATAGACATTCCTTCCATCATCATCTTTCCCTCCCCCTTATCTCTTGTAACGTGAAGACCACCACTGCAGAGGAATAGATAGATAGATAGATAGATAGATAGATATAGGTATATAGATAGATAGATAGATAGATAGAGTAAACATAGATCGATAAAGACAGGCTGAGAGGCTGACAGAACTAGATGGATTGACATACAAAGTAACATAATTTTATACGAGTATTTAAGAAAACACACACACAAAAAAAAGAAAGTTAACAGGAACAAATAAAACAAACTGAAATGTCAAACCTCAAGAAACGAAAAAACAAACAAACCTGAATCTCAACTCTCAGGTAAAGTCAAGTAACAGACAACACACGGTCACGTATGTACTTACCTGTGAACACGTTTTATACAAGAAAGAAAAACATACAGAAAAAAATACGTGACTGGTAAAGATCTACAACACTCCCCTACCTGAAAACACGTAATATAAGAATAAGAAAAAGTAATAAAAAAAAACTACCATAGTGAGATAAATTAGTAGGTGGAAGGTTCATATATCACAAGGGAGTGAGTGAGTATATACACGCCAACTACTGCATTATGATGTTGTGGAATGTGAGGGGAAGGGGGGAGGGAAGGAGGTAAAAGAGAGGGAGGGGGAAGTGCAAGAGGTTTGAGGAGAGGGAAGGGAGAAGGGAAGGAGGTAGAAGACAGGGAGTAGAAGAGTACGATGAAGGAGGTGAGGGAAGGAAGGAAGGAGAAGAATAGAGGGAGTTAGAAGGGCAACAGGAGGGGGGATATGAGGAAAGGAGGAAGGGAAATGGGAAAGACAAGAGGAGGGAGGGAGGGAAGTGGGGAAGGAAGGAGACAGAAGAGAGGGGGTAGAGGAGGAAGGAGGTAAGGAAGGAGAAGGGAGGAGGTTGGAAGCACAAGTGGAGGGGAGGGAAGTAGAAGGAGAGGAAGTTGGAGGGCAATAGGAGGGAAGGGAAGGTAGGGGGGAAGGAAAGAGGTAGAAGGGAGGAGGTTAGAGGGGCAAGAGGAGGGAGGGGAGGGAGGTAGAATAAGGGAGGAGGTTGGAGGCGCAAGTGGAAGGAGGGAAGGATGGGCCGGGGAAGAAGGCAGGAGGAGAGAGGGAAGGGGCAAGGAGGGTGGGAAGGGCAAGATGAGGGGGAGGTGTGAGAAGGGGTAAGCAGATTTGGAAGGTCAAGAAGAGGGAGGGAGGGGAGGGCAGCGTGGTCAGATGTGGGCCAAGGCTAAGCAGATATCGACGGGCCAGTCTGGGAAAGAGTTAACAGAGACGTGATTGCTTTTTACACCTGCCCTTCCCACCGTGTCTGCTGTCCTGTCATGTGCTGTGGGTTGGGGTCGTGTTGTTGTCGTTGTGTCGTGTTTCTGTCTGTCCTCATACCGTCGTGGGGGACCTGAAGCTAGTGGGGATGGGTAT
Source organism: Eriocheir sinensis (assembly GCF_024679095.1). Classification (NCBI taxonomy): domain Eukaryota; kingdom Metazoa; phylum Arthropoda; class Malacostraca; order Decapoda; family Varunidae; genus Eriocheir; species Eriocheir sinensis. The sequence goes on from NC_066529.1 coordinate 16,133,835, forward strand.
GACACCATTTGAGGGGGCTAGGTTACTATTTGACGGACTATGTTACTTTTTGAGGGGCTATAAGTAACTATTTAAGGGACTAGGTTAATATTTATCTAGTTGGATATTTTGGTTGGCTATGTGTACTTATAATGTCCCTCTGAGTACTACAAGACGACGCAGATATCAAGATTTGATTTATCGCCTGCTTGTAAATGATAAATTCTACCTTGAATTTGAAGTTTAAAGGAATATGAAGACGCTGGTTCGGGTCACGGCAGAGACAGATAAAAAACAACAACGGTGCCTATCGGTTTAATGTCCTTTCATGCCTCCATTTGCCCAGATTATAGCCTAATGGTTGTGGCAGTGCTGATAGTAGTAGTAGTAGTAGTAGTAGTAGTAGTAGTAGTAGTTGTTGCTAATGAATGAGTTGCTTTGGTCGTGCATCGGCAGGGCTCGTATTCTCAGACGCTTTCGGCTCTCAAAGCAAATATTCCAAAAGGCTACAAAGGCGATTAGTCGGGTTCTCATGAGTGTTTCTTTTTCACATTCATGGTGCAGAAGCCTTGCCAAACCATCACTAGATGGACTTCTTAGTCTGCAACTTGGGCTAGGCAGCCTGAGAATAATCATGGTGCTAATCCTTGGTGCTAGTTCGGTTTTTAGGTTGGCTGATTTCCCCCTGAGCGAGCATGTAATATTGGTGATGAATCAATGATGAAATGGATATTCCTTCCTTCACTTCTTACCTCTCCTCCAGTTCTTACCATTCCTTCTTCCTGCAGGGACGAGGTGGAGTCCCTGGCACGGGAGCTGAGGATGCGCCTGTACCGCACCTCGGTAAAGGAGGACCTCAACGTGGAGCAGGTGTTCAACTTCTTGGTGGAGCGGTACCTGGCCATCATCAGCCACCCCGACGACGTGTACAGCCCCAAGACCGTCGGCGAGAGTGAGTGTGGCCACGGCCTCAGGCCGAGGGACAGCAGGGGGCGGGGAGGGGGGACTTGTTGGTTGAGGCGAAACACGGGAGGGGAGTGAAGGGTAGTTTATCATGGGGCTGCTATTTTTTTTCTTTCTTTTTACGTCTACGCCTATAGCGCCGGTAGGCTTGCTTGAAGGGCCTGGATGGTATTCGGCCCCAGCCCGTCATGGCGCAGGCAAGTGTTTCTAGTGGCGCCATCTTCTCTTGGGGTGCCATTAGCAGCTTTATGGTGATTTATGCAAGCTTAGAGGCTGAAACTTGAGACTGATGTTGGTGCTCTGTTCTGTCAACGGTTGCATGCACTTCCAAGTTTTAGATTTATGATACGACGTGACATAAGGGAATCTGATAATTCTAAGGAAGATTTCTGCCAAAATTCACAAAATAATGCAATTATGGGTAACTTGTAAATTTAGGCAAAACTTTTCAGTTATATTATAAAAGATTGAGGAACGAAGTATTAAAAATACCCTTATGTTATATAGCATTGGTTTCTAGTGGTTGAAATATGTATTGGAAGTTTTGTACGATAGTTATATAACAACACAGGAAAGCGATGATGATTCAGCCACTTTTAAAGAAAATATTTTAAGAAAAAAATGTCTCAGCAGCAGTTGATTTGAAAATATTCCTTTATCGTTTGGCATTTTAGAGTGTCAATATCACACCCATAGCTATTTCCAGTTTTCAGCGGTAGATGATGAAAAAACAGTTTCGAAATTCTTCAAACCTTCCGTACCCTTGGTGAGGGTTCAGTCAGAAAGGTGGCATGGTATGGAGACTTGTTTTATTGGATATAATGTTTATATAACTTAAGTTGGATTAGCTAATAAGCAAGAAATGATAAATCGTGAGACATTTGTGTCGGTACAAAATATCCACTAATATATATGGGAAAAAATAAAAATTAACTAACTAATGGGGAGCATACACCCGGGGGCGCATCACTTCACTCACTCGCCGCTTCCATTCCCAATGGTCCCCTCAAGCAAACTCCCATGCAGCTGCCCTACCCATCTCAAGTCCCTCCCACAGGCTCCCAGCAGGATCGACCAACTTGCCCCAGCCATGAGTTAAGTTATTCTCGTACAGAAACAACCCAATAAGCAAGATCGACATCCAGGAGGCATTCCCCTGCCCATATAGCTGGAGATGGCACTCGCAGACTAAACTGGTAACAGGCCTTGATTCAGTTTCATTATGTAGTTGCAGGTTCGACATGAAGTCATTCCAGTCAGTCATTCCCCATGATCCTTGGAAGCATCGACACGCCTCACCAAATCACTATTCAGTGTTCATGTCTCACAGCATAGGCCTACAGTAAGACAGGGAGCGCAAGCGACTTAAAGATTTAAATCTGTCCACCTGCATAGTTATCAAAAACGGTATCTAGTCGTGCTGCTGAGTGAGTTCATAGCACCATGGGCCAGACCAATCTGTGCAGTGACTTTCTGGCAGGCCCACCATTGTTATGCACTACACTATCAAGGCATGTGAGTTTTGATGACTTCAACATCCTCACCACATGCATGAACAGACTGACTTGTGTCATTCAGCAAGCTTCCAAATAACTGGACCTTGTTTTTGGCCCAGGAGACCTTCAGTCTCAAAGGCTTCACCTCCTCATGCAGCACCTTGAGAGCCAACACCAGGACCTCCAGCGATTCCCTGAGAAGTACTACGTCATCAGCAAAAACAAGACCATTGACATTGAAGTTGCCAACAGATGCTTTGCAATGACTTTTATCAACAACTTTGCCTAATACCCAGTCCATACAAGTGTGAAAAGTTATGGGGTTAGGACACACCCCTGCCTCACTCCAGAATTAACAGGGAAGAAGTTGTAGGTGCCTCCCCTACACTTCACAGCACTCACAGTCCTAAAGGGAAGACCAGTCATCAGGTCAAGAATCCTTGCAGGAATCCCATGTAGAGCATCTCTTTCTCCTCAAGTTGACACACCTCAGAGGGAGCATATACTGCAATAAGAGATATGAAACCTGAGGTGTGCTTCAACCTCACCAGCATCATATGCTTATCAACCAGAGTAATCCCAGTGACAGAGGACTGCAGTCAACTAGAAATGGTTATAGCTATTCATCAGAAATGGGCACATTGCTCTGATATGATCTGTAACAGGTATAACCTTCACTACTGAGCTCTCCATTGCTAGGTCTCCTCATCTCAGAGAGAGTCTCACCACGTCCACTCTCAACCTCCTGCATTCAGCTGACAGATGGAGAGCCCGCCAGAGGTCAACCCCGGGCCTGGCTTGACAAGCTCATGTCTTGTCTACATCACCTTGGGAGTCCCCAATAAAAAGGGATGTGTTAGATTGGTGAGGAAGGAGTGCTCTCCAGACACGTTAAAATACTGTATGCCGTATACACACTTGTAGTCTTGAGAAATTTGCTCTCTCACCCCACCACCTACCATGGAGCCATACAAGGGGAGGCTGGTCATTGGGCTTGTAAGTCCAACAGCCCCAGGGGTAGCAGGAGAGTATGCGCAGCCACCACCTGACACAGTGGTGGCCACTTTGCTCATGGTCATGTGGACTAGGTGATTGATCTCTCCTAGGCAGGAGAGGCTGCCCATCTTGACCAGAATAAGGGACCAAACAGGTGTGTTGTTAGCTGTAGCACATGACTGCAACACCTCTCACCCTCCAGGACTCTTGTCTTCCAGGTGTGGAGGGAAGCCCCACACTGCAAACATGAAGGAGGACTAAGGTTAAGGGTGTGTCAACCCATCTGCAGAGTTTGGCACATCTAATGGAGAGAAGGATTATTCAGGAAGAGGGAAAGAAAAATACAGCTTGGGGTGGTTAAGGGTGCTGTGATAGGTGTGCCCCTACCTTATAAATAAATAAGTAAAACTAAAATGATATCTTGAGAATTATGGAATTATGGCTTCCTTCTTCTCTTACTAGCATAATATCAATAGGCTAACCAATCAGCCAAATTAGCCTTTTTAATAATTGTTCTAAGACATGTATTGTTTAAACTGATATAAAATTAACAAATATGAAAAAGTAACTGTCTGAATCATCATGAATTTATATATAAAAAAAAGGCTGGGTATATGTACTCCACTTCCAGCACAAGAGCCAAGTATTTGTGTTTTACAGCTATATCTTCACTATACATCACTGCTCCACCATTGTAATGCACAATCCGCTACTTGCCATATTCATTAAGTGAGAGCTTACGATACAGCCGGAGAATTGTCTGAATCATCACTGCCCTCCCCAATAGATTGCCACATTAATCCAAAGTTATGCAGTGATAACTTTTTTATGAACCAAAAGACAGTCCTTAGTGTGGCCTTGTTAATACTCTAAACAATTGTTCTAGTGGTGATTTTAATATGAGCAGCTCTCAGGAAATTTTATGAACAAGCTTCTTTGAAGAGTAGAGAAAGAACCAATTAGTTTCAGTTGTTATCTTTTGTGAGGAACATGTTTCTTTAAAAAAAAAAAAAAAAAAAAAAAAAAATCAACTACTAATCATATTTTCTTTTTCCAGACATCTTCGGTAACCCTGCCAAGCTGAAGAAGGGAGACACAATCACCCTCAATGGGAAGAAAAAGTCTAGTAAGAAGCAGCTAATAAAAAATGCTTGTAAAGTAATATAGAGTGTTAGACATTAAAAATGAGTTACACAATTTGTATATTGGTAAGGCTTTTGACAGCTAGGATGACTCTCAGGGTCCCATATTGAATCTATTTAAGGGCACACTAATGAGGGTGTTGCAGGTCCTTTCATGCCTGCCCCAAGCTGCCTTGTCCTGCTGGCCTCCTAAGGCTGGCCACATGCTAGGCTCATGGGTAGTTTATTGTTTTTCTAATGGCTACTGAGACACTTCTGGCTTCTCTGGTTAATTGTTGTACACTGAAGGCACTGATAGCTCTTCCGATGTGTTGTGATGTGGGGCCATCGCATTGAGGAATGGTTGGGAGAATGTCTGGCATCTTTGGTGAATATTCGCAAGGGTGGAATGAAGAGAGAGCTCTGCCACTGCCTTTGTTCCTGCCAATCTGAATCTGGAGATCCCAAATGGCCAAACAGATCCAGGATACAAAACAACAAAAGTGGCACTCTATGAATGTACATCATGGAGGATATTGACTAAGTATTCGAACATCACAAATTTTGGATTCTGGCACAAGAGGCGAGGGAACCACAAACAGTTACTTAACCTACTTACGGATACATGAAACCAAATACAACTCTGATAAGTACAATCTTGATAAAGCCATCATTGACCAGTTGACTGGGCATACTTCATACAAAATATCACAAGCATATCTGGAAGATAGACATCACAGTGCAAAAGGCTCTCTCACTTGCATACCCTTATAAATTATCAAAAACTTAAGCATGTCAGAAAATGAAGAAGACACTAATATCTGAAATACATATAACTAACATTAATGCCGCACCCAAAGCGGAGTGTCAAGACCGCAAAACATCATAAACTGGAAACAGCAGAGGTAGTGAGTCTGTACATGGCCTTAAGGGACACTAGTGATGTTATGAAGTAGCCTTTCCTATCATCTTATCATAGTTTATTGCATATACGTACAGTAGACATTTTTCAATATGAATTTATGTATTTACATTGATAGAATGTATGGTAGATCCCATGGTATATTAATTGTTGCATAGGTAGACTTAAGGATACAGGATGACATCATAGTGGAGGGAAAAGCCAGAATGGGGAATTACAATTGTTACACAAACATTTGCTCAAGATAAATGAGCACTTTCTTGGGTCCATCAAGTGAAGTCAATGCATTCAGTTTAATTAAGCTGCATATTAAAGAAAATGTACTTCCAAGTCAGTGCATGCTGCTCTTTTTATGTAAATTGGTTCTGTATACTTGAAAACTTCAGTATATTGATAATGTTTACTAAACATTTGATTGAAGACTTGAAACTTGCTAACATCTTTGTTTCAAAGCTTTATCATATAACCTTTTGTTGGTAAACATAACGTCTGAAAGCTGAGATGAATATTTACAGATCTGTTATGTAGACCACACTCTTTTGTGGACACTGATGGCTGCTTACATCACTATAAACTGTCAACTTTCCATTGTGCATATATTAATGGTTACACCTAGATACAATCAGCTCATTTAGAATGACTTGCACATTCTGAAATTTTTAAGAATTTTGATATCCTAAACAAATGAAAACTCCTGTCCACATTGACTCTACTCAGGAAATTGCCAGCATCCAGTTTCTTGAAGGAGACAATTAAAGCAGTTTCAGGAGTTGGAGAACTGTCATTCTGTTGTTTCCCCATTCTTTGCACTGCAGACATTTAATCTACACTCAGTTATGGTAATTCCAAAGTTGTTGGTACTTACACTGAATTCTTTTAGAATTGTCAAGGAGAGGATAGAGCAGCTTGCAGAGTGAATAATATAATATGCAGCTCCCCACACTGACTCACCATCAAAGGCAATGCTTGTTGGCTGAGCAGCAAACATGAGAATCATTCAAACAGATTGAGGAGTTACAGTTTAGACTAATCTTTCAAGGTTTACTATAAAGTAATGAGTGAGACGTGTCAAGTCATGCCACTTATTGACTTATGGAAAACTCCTGTTGGCCTGTGATTCAATGTCTTGCTAGTTAGCCTTACTTTTTCAGTGTTGTGGAAGGCGTAGCTTTTCTGAACTACTAAGAAACAATCACTTTTGTAATGAAAAGTATCTTCTGTGGTTTGCCTCAGTCCTTCAGAATCGACTTCTCATTCCCTTGATTTCAAAGCCTTCTCCAACATGCATCTTAGTGCTCGGTTATGAGCTAACAGTTACAGGTATGCCCCTGATTCACCACTGTATGACCTGGCACCTTCTTTCTTTAGTTCAGACAAATTACAAGATGGAGCTTGAAATTTCTGTGACTGCCAAACTAGCTTACTGGGCGTAGCACTCGTCCACTTGCTTTGATTGCATTCATAGCACAGCCTGGTAAAGGTGCCTTAATTTTGTGAGATTTTTAACTTATTTCTCACATTTAATACCTGTGGCAGCAGTGCTCACAGCAAGATAGAGAACAAAAAGACTTGCAAGTGGCTAGCCAGCTCTGCATAAACATAAATGGCTTTAAAAAGATCAGATATTTGGGGCAACGGCTCTTGACGAACTATTACTATGTGACCTCAGCATATCCGGCAGAATGGTTAATCAGGCAAGGCTTTGGAAGCAAGGGAGACGGTTGATTGGTGGTGTACCTGTGCTTTGTAAATAAGTCAAAACAGTTAGTCACTAACTTGTAAGCAACTTGAGCTTAAGGTTTTACTAATGTCTTTGTAACTGTATATGATATTAATTGTCTTTAACATGTATACATTTGTTGAAGTTCTGTTACAATGCTTGTGCCTTTTTCATGCTGTGGCATATTTTTCAATAATCTGTGCAGATAGTGTAGCTTAGCGTGTGTGAAAAAATATGGATTGAGAAATGCTCTGAGCATGATTAGAGATACTGTGTTTGGCACATTGCAGTTATGACAAGCCATCAAACCTTAAACACACCACTCACAAACATGCCCGGTATGGGTCACAACAATGTCAGATTTTGACTCAAGGTGCAAGTGAACAAAAGGAAAAGGTAGGAAATTTTTCATAAGCTTTTCTCATGATCTTGCCATGTAGATGAAAGTATGTTGTATACCAGAATTATATCTTACCATTTATAGAGGTTTGTAGGTACTGTAGGGTCCTTACAAAGCATTTATAATCATTAAACTTGTCAAGATATTGGAATGTAATGGTAAAAGGTTGTACACAATCTGTCTGATAATCCTTTGGTATTTAGATCTTTCTTGATTCTGTGTGGACTGGAGGTGGTTGTCACTGCATCAGTTACTTAAAAATCAAAGATAAAGAAGTATAAAATTCTTAGATTTTGTAATTGTCACAAATTGCAGCAACTCCCAGTGATTGTTGATTTTCTTTATAGAAAGAAAAATGTGAATCATTTGTGTCTGTGATGTTTGTTGAGTGTTGAGGTCCTGGTCAACCATTTAATTTCCTGTGTGATGAGTTTGTTAATATTAGACTAGTGTACATGTGTAGCACTCTGAATGACTGGCACTCATGCCTATAGAGATAAGCATCTTATGTATTGGATGACAACGTAGGGGACCAACAGTGAGCAGTGAACTGTGAACATTAAGATCAAATGAGTTTTAATGAGCCTTCTTGACTAATATGCAAAAAGAAGTGTAAGGTAAAGGTATAGTTTGGTGCATACGCTATAGCTGTGCGTGGCGGCGGAGCTCGTCTCTTTCCTGCTGGCCCTTTGAGCCTGTGGTGGGAGAGAACCCGTTAACCTGACACCAGGCCAGTGTGACATCCAGAGTGCACAGTTTACCTTCCCCAAGTTTGGCCAATTTAGAAATTTATGTAGATATTTTCATAGAAATACAACATTGAAAATTGTGCTGGATTTCCCAGTGCATTAAAGTAGAATACATGCATGGGAATAATCAGAATATTCATAATATATGAAGGACTTATGAACTCATTTTTCTGAATGAAGGGTTACATGTGATCAGTCATCATCAGCCTTCACCTTGAAACCTGTAACTCGTTCAGAAAAAAAATATATATTACAGCTTCATTTATTCATGCTTTAGTTGCCATTATGGAGAATGGTTTAGACAATGGTGCTACAGAGTAATAATCCATGCTTGGCAAAGGTGTTTATTGAGTGTTCTGAGAAATCTGGTCATGTACTATGCCACTTCAGTTTACAAATCATAACCAATACTTGACTCTGGAGGGCAGCGGCCAGGCGCCTCTGTGCTGTAGTGACAGACTCATTATTACCAAGGGGAAAGATTTGTCAGGTGCTCAGCAGCTTCTTGGTGGATGATGTAACTTTACTGTTGTATTGATTGTGCTGCATGACATGAATATTTATTCATTTATATGTTATTACAATAGACTATAGCTGAAGTTTACCTGAATAACACTTAAGGCAATAGCAATTTCTTCCCATGTTTTTCCCCTGAGGCAGGAGGCCCCAACACAGGCCAGTAATGACCAGCATGAGCAGCTTTCCTGCTGGCTGCTGCATGATGAACATTGTAACCCTTAGTAAACATTTTGGTATGCCACGGGGATGTGTCTGCCGCAGTATTTGGAACAGGTAGAAAATTTATACAATATGATAACCATGCTTCTCATGGCTATGAGCAGTAATAGGCACACAGCATCTACAAATGTCTTTCAGCTACTAATTTTTGGATTTGTTCAAATATCCCCAACAGACTAGACTGATGCCAGAAGCTTATAGTGATGGTGTTAGTTGTTCCCAAATAAGGGTGAAGGAATGTCTGTCCTCAGCAATGATGGATGTGACTATGCCCCATCATGGTGTTAAGGAGGTTGTATGGTGATGCCATCCTCTGGCTAAGTGTAGTCCTCAATGGTGTCCTTCTTTTTATCTATAGTTTTGATACCTTGTTCCCTCTGGAAACTTCCTCTAATGGGGCAGTTGTGGACTCATGAAAAGTATCTTATGGAGAAATATCATTTTTCAGATTTCTTGTACAATAATCATTTACCACATTGAACCCAACAGAATGTCCAAATAGAAGTGCTAATTCACCTGAGGGTAGCTTAGGAATGCCCAGGCCAATGTAATGCTGCATAGTACAGGTGATGAAGGCTTCCTAATGTTGCCTCAGTAATGCCCTGCATGGGCAGGACACAGAGGCTCTGAGGCCTATACAGGTAAGCATCTGTGTAATTTTCTGTTCAGTAGATTGCTAGATACAAGCATTTAAGTTATATCAAGGTACTACCTATGTAATACATACTCTGCACAATCATGTCCTGTAAAGTCTGGGTGAAAAAACCATGTACCTAATGCTCCATGAAGGCAGTGTGTTGCTCAGCCTCTGAGAGGAAATTAACGAGATGATTGAGAAATATTCTAGTGCTTTTCCTCCTCCATTAGGGGCCATCAAAATGTTTGCATACAAAGCAACTGACAATGAGTTAATGAAAATGATAGCAAGATATATGTCACAGTTTGCTGCTGTTCTATATGAATATAATGTACATGCATTCATCTCATCTTTAACACCCCTCCCCCAACACACACTTATAAATATGGAGATAGGGGCCACACAAGTGTAGTTCAGGCACTGTGTACCACAACTAGATAAATACAGCTAGATAAACACACACAAAAACAAACATGTATGTAGTGTAGTGGTTAGCACACTTGGCTCACAACCGAGAGAGAGGTCTCAGGTTCAATTCCCTGGTGGAGTAGAGAGAGATGAGCAGTCTCTTTTAATTCCTGTCCACCGTCTATCCAGTAGTGAATGCATACCAGGTAACAATCGGGGCTGTATCCTGCTTCCTGGGTGTATGTAGCCATGAGGTGAGGTTCCTGCCATACTCAAAGATCCATCATTTAGGCTCCAAGCACTTTAGGGAAGGGTACTGGCTGACAGTGACATGTGAAGTGCATGATGAATGCACATAATATTTTATTAGTGAATGGTAAGTGAGGGTGTAGTTCACTATCATCTACACACACCTTTGCTGTTGCTTATTATGTAAACATTGTGATGGGCAGCCTTGCCCTACAGGCCTTAAAGTGATGCTCCAACTGCCCCCTCCTGCAGGCCCTGGGCCTAGCAGGGGGCAGTGCTGGCTGTCCCCTTTGCCTTTGCTCTTGGCAGTCCCATACAGTGATGCAATGTGTGATATGTTCAGTGGCAGAGCAGGTTTGCAATACCCCTTGAAACACATATCTATGTAGCTCATTTCTGACTATGTAACTTGTATATATTGTATTTTGTGTATATTATTCATCCCTACCACTAAATATCTACATAAATGTTTCAATAAAATGTGTTTAAAATGATTAAAGAATTATATTTTTTCACTGTGAAGAAGAACTGCATCGTTTTCTGGAGTGATGACACCTTTGCAACTGACCACAGACTTATTGCAAAACCGAGGATATGTATCAGGTCCAAGAAGATCTCAAGATGCATCCCTCCAGGGTTTCATCTTGAGAGACTGAGGGACCAGCCATGTGTTCAGGGGTATGCAGTGACAGTCTCAAGTTGGTTTGAAGTGCTTGTTACTCTGGAGGACTCTGAAGTGTTGTGGGATGCCTTTTAATGTGAAACTCTCTACGCTGTCAAAGAGTGCATTGCAGAGTGCCCAAGGTCTAGGAGTGGCATTGCCTCAAGGAAGATGCTGGAGATTATGGAGGAGAGTCATGCTGTCAGGCTGGCTGGGCTCTTGGAGCAATACAGGAGTCGGTCACAAAGGACTAGAACCCTTCTGAGACGGGATAAGAAGAGGTATGTCAGAGGTCTCGCTGAGGATGTTGAGGGTTGGCTAAATTAAGATGACCTTAGACCTGCTTTCTGAGCTCAGAAAATGCTTCGCTCCATACCCACATCTCATACAAGTACCATCTGAATGGCTGATGGGCAGATATATTATCAGATGTGGATAGGTAAGGGCTTGTTGGGCTGAATACTTTGGGCGATTGTGGGTTCACAGCAGAGCCCTCAAGCAAACAGCTCCTGGTTGGGTTGTAGATGGCAGCTGCTGATCCACCAAATAGATGAAACTCCACCTTCTCCTGTAAAGATGAGAGAGGCTATGAGGAAGGTGAAGGGTGGAAAGGCAGCTGGGATCTGCAACATCAGTGCAGAGATGTTGAAAGCTGGGGGTGTACTCATGATCAATGGTTGTATGCAGTGCAGTCTGCCATGTGGCAGTCTGGTGCCATTCCTCTTCACTGGAAAAGGGGGTTAGTTGTCCCTGTCTGGAAAGGGAACAACAATACTGCAATGATTATCTGACTGCTCAGTGTGCAAAGTGCTTGCTCATCTCATCATCATTTAATCTCATCTGCTAAAGTTTCAGAGACCTGAGAAATTTAAGTTCACTCCCAGCAAGTCAACAGTTGACCAAATCCTAGCACTTAGCGTCCTTGTGGAACGCCGATGCGAGTTTAAATAGGGGCTACTCGCATCTTATGTTGATCTCAAGAGGGCTTTAGACTCGGTGCATTGTGAGACATTGTGGGACATTCTGCAGATCTGCTTTTACTCTTGGACTGAGAGTGTTATGAAGTATGGGGGAGGCGTTTCCGACTTCTTACCCGTTAATTCAGGAGTGAGGCAGGGGTGTGTCCTTGCTCCATCACTTTTCAACATTTGTATGGATTGGGTAATACGAAAAGTTGTTGATCAAAGTTGTTTCCGGAGCATATGTTGGCAACATTAAGGCAGGAGACCCTTTTTCTGGTGATGATGTAATACTTCTCAGGGAATCGCTGGAGGTCCAGTTGTTGGCTCTCAAGGTGCTGCATGAGGAAGCGGCCGGAGCTTCTGGGACTAAAGGTCTCCTGGGCCAAAATCAAGGCCCAGCCGTTTGGAGGCTTGTTGGATGATACAGTTCGGTCTGTTCATGCATGTGGAGAGGAGGTCGAGGTTACCAAAAGTTTCACTTACTTTGGTAGCGTAGTGCATTACAATAATGGGTCTTACCAGTAAGTTACTGAACGGAATGGCCTGCCCATGGAATTGTGGACTCGCTCAACAAGAGTATATGGCGTTGTCGATATCTATGAAGGCGAACAAAGTTTCGAATCTTAAATCACTTGTACTCCCTGTCTTACTGTATGGATAATCGACATATAGACACTGAATAGTGACTCAGAGAGGCGTGTCGATGCTTTTGGTACCAAGTGCTTTCGTGGGATTATGGCGGTATCGCTGGAATGACTGTGCTGAAGCAGTGACTGCGTGATGACTCGGAATCAAGGTCTCTTTATACCAACTTAGTCCGTGAACGCCAAATTCGACTATGTGGGCACGTGACACGCCTCCCAGATGTCGATCCTGCTCACAGGGTTGTTTCTGTATGAGAGAATCCTGAGTGAAGGAGACCAAGAGGACGCCAATGGTTGGGGCAAGTCAATTGATCCTACTGGAGAGATTTGGGATGGATAGCACAGCCGCGTGGGAGCTTGCTTGGGGGACCGTCGGGAGTGGAGGCAGCGATCGAGTGAAGCGATGCGCCCCGGATGTATGCTCCCCGTTAGTGGTTAGAAGAAAATGTCAAGGTTAGAGAGAATGAGTGCTCCTGATTATTCTAATTTTTTCAACTTAAAGAGAAAGACCAGCTGAAGACAACGTCCTTAACCGAGCTGTGGAGGTTTGAGTGTTTCTCTGTACGGATACCAAGAAATCCGCCCTCTCTCTCTCTCTCTCTCTCTCTCTCTCTCTCTCTCTCTCTCTGTGTGTGTGTGTGTGTGTGTGTGTGTGTTATGATTATTTTATGTTCTTGGTCGATGCAAAACGTGGAGTGATAGTTATGCGTACACTCAAATTACAGTGGCATTAAATCCACAGTTGGAAATATAAGTGATAGGTGCAGGGATTTGGATATGCACTCTTTGGTGAATGGCGCGCCGTGATCCCCTGTCGCCCCGCCCCGGCCATCTATGATCTGCTTGTATTCTTAATTAATGCGAGAGTCGGGCACACACACGCGAAGCCCTTGTGACTAAGCTGTTCAGGCCACTCCGATAATTGACAATGCTGGGAATCTCCGCGTAAGCTGATTAAGAGCTGGGAGACTAAATGCATAAATTATTTTGAAGAGTAACTTAATTTTTTTCTGGGATGTTCTTTTTGCTCTCCCTCTAGCGTGATGGGTGTAGCAAGCAACCTGTCTTGTGAGTGACTCGTGTTCTTTTTATGTTCGAACAGAGGCGTTTATCTATCTATCTATCTATCTATCTATATCTGTTTATATTGTTCGACAGACAGTGATTTGGTACTAGACTCATTGACTGATAACGATAGTGTGTGTGTGTGTGTGTGCGTGTGTCTCTCTCTCTCTCTCTCTCTCTCTCTCTCTCTCTCTCTCTCTCTCTCTCTCTCTCTCTCTCTCTCTCTCTCTTTCCCGGGGGGGCACAAAAAGGAGTATTGATATCCCGTTTTTATCCCTAATGCCATTTCGTTGGAGTTCTCTTTTGCAGATGAGCGTTTTTAGGCCTTGTTTATTGATGAAATGCACGCACTAATTATAATTTTTCCCTCTGGCTTGATTAATTTCTTGATGGCGGAAAAAAGCGGGAGCGGAGGCAAAAAACTGTGTTCCAAGTTATAATTTTAATGAACGTCAGTAATTGCTCGAGACTCCGAATCCCGATATTTACAAAACGGCAGTTGCTGGGGGCTCTGTTTTATATCGTATTATCATGCCTCTAATGCGGGGAAAAACGTCGACAGGGTGAACTAATGATTTATTCCCTTGTTAGCAGCGTGGTCGGCGGCTCTCTGGGTGCGCTTGTGTGTTCGTTATAATTACAAGCTTCGCCATTAACAGCCCAACGGGAGAGGGGAGGAGGGGGGAAGGAGGGAGTCAGTGAGGGAAGGATGGATGAAGGAAGGGAAGGAGGGAGTTAAGGAGGGAAGAAAGGAAGGAAGGCAGGAAGGGAAGGAAGGAGTCATGTAGGCAAGGAGGAAGAAAGGGAAAGAGGGATTCGTGGAGGGAAGGAAGGAAGCAGGAGGGAAGGGAAGAAGGGATTCGTGGAGGGAAGGAAGGAAGCAGGAGGGAAGGGAAAAAGGGATTCGTGGAGGGAAGGAAGGAAGCAGGAGGGAAGGGAAGAAGGGATTCGTGGAGGGAAGGCTGGAAGGAGGACGTAAGGGAAGGGTGGAGGGAGGAAAGAAAAAGGAGAGCAGGGATGGAAGCAAGAAAGGAAGGGAAATGAGAACAGGAAGTGAGTGGCTTGTAGAGGGAGGAGGAGAGGGAGGTAGAACAGGTCGAGAGAGAAAAAGAGAGGTTTTAGGATTTATAGACAAAGATCGATAAAGAGTATTCAAGAACAGGTAGAGAGAGGCAGGGGTGAAGAGAAGGGCGGAGTGACAGGTAGAGGAAGAGAGAACAGGCAGAACAGGTCGAGAAGAAAGATTAAAAAAAAAAAGATATGATGGCTAATAGAGGAAGAGAGGAAGGGAAGGACTAAGTGATATGTAGAGAATTAGAGGAAATGTATAATAAGTCGAGAGAGAAGACGAAGATTGGAAAAAAATACAGAATGACTTTTAAAGGGAGAGAGGAAGGGAAGGACTGAATAACAAGAAGAGAAATAAAGGAAAAGGATAGAATAACAGGTCGAGAGAGAGAGAGAGAGAGAGAGAGAGAGAGAGAGAGAGAGAGAGAGAGAGAGAGAGAGAGAGAGATTGTAGAAAAAAAAGTACACATTGGCTAGTAGATATAGAGAGGGAGAGGAAGGTGGAAGTATAGAGAGAATAGCTTAGTAAAAGGGCACGTAATTTTTCGGGGCATCGGCTCAGCCCCGCCCTTGCCCAGCCCCGTCGTCTGCTTCTTTCTTGACCATCATTATTATCCCGTCCCGCCTCGCTTATCAATTCAACTCTTTAATATCAAATGGCTGACCAAAAGCAGACAGAATCACCACAGACTTGCCAATCCCCTCACCAGCCTTTCACCATTCGTCTCCATGGCAGATAAAGTACTCTAAAAATGGGCTATGGCGCCTCAGGAAGAAATCATTTGTTGCTATGTTTTCCTTCTGGGTTGAGGAATCCTTCATCATCTCTCGGCTGCTTCTCTTCACGTCCCGGCGGATAATGTACTCAAGGGAGGCTGTTGTGGCCCTCGAAACACATAACACTAGACTATCTTGTCCTACCGAGTGAAGAAAAGAGGGAAAGAAAAGGAAGGAAATGTCCCTCACGAAGCCAGACCAAGAGGGATGGCGGCCGTATCATAAACTTCCACTCCAAGTACTCACCCTCGCAGCAGAGACGGGCGTTGCGTTCATGTCGTGGCGGCGCCGGAATTTTTGTGTACGAGGAGTCTGGGTGGCTCCCAGGACTATACTCATAATGCGTCCTGGATGTGCGACAGTCATTCCAGAATACAATAGTCAGGTCAGCCTTAGGAACGTCGACTTATTCTTTCAACTCTCAAAGAAAAAAACCCAACAACCCAATAATTTATTTTTAGCAATTTCTATCATGGCATATCATTATACGTGTGGGTGCGACAGTTTTTGGTCAGAAACAGAGAAATATAATGTCCTGAGTACGATAACCCGGTAGTGCTGTCTTATCAGTGAGCAAGTCGTCACCGCAGTCTGCGGCAGTTCAAACACTATAACACCGTGGCCCGAGGACTACACGTTCAGCCGGCGCTTTTTTGATGCTGAGCAAGTTTCACGCCAACCATAAACAGCTTAACATAGCCCCTGCTGCCATACGTAGCCAAATAAAGGACTGCAGGGGAAACTTCTAAGGAAAGACATAGAAGGGGTAGGCGAGGGCATCATGAACACCCTAGGCCTCCAAACTGCCTGTTTGTACAGCCTTTTGGCGCTCGTAAACTTTGGCTGCACAATATTTCCAGATTTTTGTAAGGCTTTAGGTGTGGAAGTGTATACTTTAGCCGTCTGTGTATAAGCTTTATTGATGGAGGAGGCTCGTGAGGAATAGACGATGACGGAGGGAAAGAACAGAGATAATGTAAATACGTAACGAGCGGGAGGGAGAATGTGGGGGAAGGAGGGAGGGAGGGCTGGTCGACCAAAGCAGCGAGAGTAGGTAGTTGGGCGGTGGGAAGTTCTCAGGGGATAACCGGTCATTTCTCCAACAAACTCTTAAGAGTTTAGTCCCGCAGAGGAGTCGGTT
>NC_066529.1:16202849-16245349 GCF_024679095.1 Eriocheir sinensis
ACAGAGACAGAAATTATGCAGAATCCCTGGCCACCACAAAGTGCAACACAAACACGAACCCTCCTGCGAAGCGTCTTGCTCCACACCCGCGGTCTGGCATCGCGGCGGCGGGACTCCTGGGCGCTGCCTTATGGACGCATTCTGCGGGGGATGCTCGGGGCTATTTTTGCTCGGCTTCATCCATTTCTTAGTTTATTTTGAGTTGGTTTGCCGGGACGTGGGAGGAGCGGAGGCGGAGGTCATGAAGAATACATGCGCCAAGTGACCTGCACCTTTTATTTCACATTTTTTGACGGTATTCGACATTTTTACACGACTGGAAAAATTACTTCGCTTTCTCCCTTTTTTAACGATTGTAGAGGAATATAAGCTTTTTTACTCTACTTTCATATGACTGTGTTGTAGAATACACCCCTCCGTTCTCCGTCGAGGAGTAGAATGATGAAGTGTGACGCTGGGTGGAGGTGGTGGTGCGTGGGTGTCTGTATGCAGATGCATATGAAAATGATCCGGTGTTTGTCCTAGCCCCGAATTGGGAGGTATTTTTCACTCCGTCCACTTGATGAACTTTAAACACCAACGGGGAGGTTCCGCCATAATTACTACACATGTTTTCAATTCCCTTATTCTCTTCTTATGATGAATACTCGAAACTACTCAAACTTCGGGTCGTTATTCTTACTTCTCACAGTACAATTTTCTTATTTACTTTTCGAATTCAAGAGTAGAGATAGATTTTTTGTTCATCTGCGTAGTAGTCATTTTGTTATTCTTTTGTTTTTTGTTGTTGTTGCGTCCGTTTTGTGAGTCCTCTGCCTCTTTGCCGACAGAGAGAGAGAGAGAGAGAAAGAAAAAATGTAACGGAAAAAAGAAAACAAACAACACTGAACAAACACTGCAGGGAGATAAAGCACACATAGGGGATGAAAAAGAGAGAGAGAGAGAGAGAGAGAGAGAGAGAGAGAGAGAGAGAGAGAGAGAGAGAGAGAGAGAGAGAGAGAGAGAGAGAGAGAGGTTCAGAGTGGTGGAAGGGCAACTCTAACCTTATAATTCCTCTTCCTTTTTCTCCTTCTCCTCGTCGTCCTCCTTCTCCTCGTCCTCCTCCTCCTCCTCCTCCTTTTTTTGTCCTCCTCTTGCTCCTGCTTCTCGTTTTCCTTCCGCTCCTTCTCCTCCTCTTCGTCCCTTAATAACTGCGAGTCAAGAGACAGCCCGTGGACTCTGCCGGGCTGACCAATACAGGAGCTACATATTTGAGGGTAATCTTGGGCCAGCGACGAGGAAGAGAGAGATAAATGAGCGGGAAAGAGAGAGAGAAAGAGAGAGGGAGAAAGTAAAGTAATAGGGACGAGGAAAAAGAAAGGAAAATAGCAAATAGTTGAGGAGTATAATAGGAAAATAACTAGAGATGGAGTTTCAGGGTGTTTGTGAGGGAGAGGAAATAAGAAATGGGAGAGGTAATGCTTGGACGAGAATTGCGAGTGGGCGAGTGAGGAAAAGTCTGTGAAGAAAGAAAGATGTGCGTGAGATGCCAAGGAGGTAGAAAGTGACAAAGAATTCTCAGGGAACGAGAAAAACAATGAATATAAAGATGAGGGAGAGGATAAGAAGGAGGAGGAGGAGGAGGAGGAGGAGGAAGAGGAGGAGGGCGGAGCGGGTGAAATGGAGAATAGGAAGAAGTTATACAAGGAAAAATGTAATAGTTGAGAATAAAAAATAATCTTTCAGTGCGAGTCCGAAATTATTACACAAAGAAACACAGCAAATAAACTAACGCGGCTCTGGTATATAGATTTTGGAGGATAATTAGCGGGTTCAAACGAGAGAGAGAGAGAGAGAGAGAGAGAGAGAGAGAGAGAGAGAGAGAGAGAGAGAGAGAGAGAGAGAGAGAGAGAGAGAGAGAGAGAGAGAGAGAGAGAGAGAGAGAGAGAGAGAGAGGGGGGGGGGGAGGCCGATGATTATGTTGAGAGAAATGAGCGATAATTAGGTTTGGAATTTATGATAAGGGGACTAATGGGAAGGGGCTGGATATAAGGGGCTTTTTTTTTTTTTTTTACAGCTAAGGAGACAGTTCAAGGGCGTAAAGGAAATTTTCTAAAAAAGCCCGCTACTCACTACTCCCGAACAGAGGTCAAAGGAGTGTCCAAAGAGAGAGGTCAATTTCCGGAGGAGAGGCGTCCTGATACCCTCCTCTTGAAAGAGTTCAAGTCGTAGGCAGGAGGAAATACAGATGAAGGAAGATTGTTCCAGAGTTTACCAGCGTGAGGGATGAAGGAGTGAAGATGCTGGTTGACTCTTGCATAAGGGGTTTGGACAGTATAGTGATGAGCATGAGTAGAAAGTCGTGTGCAGCGGGGCCGCGGGAGGAGGGTAGGCATGCAGTTATCAAGTTCAGAAGAGCAGTCAGCATGAAAATATCGATAGAAGATAGAAAGAGAGGCAACATGGTGGCGGAATTTGAGAGGTAGAAGACTATCAGTATGAGGAGGAGAGCTGATGCGACGAAGAGCCTTTGACTCCACTCTGTCAAGGAGAGCTGTGTGAGTGGACCCCCCCCACACATGAGATGCATACTCCATACGAGGGCGGACAAGGCCCCTGTAAATGGATAGAAACTGTGCGGGGGAGAAGAACTGGCGGAGACGGTACAGAACGCCCAGCCTCGAGGAAGCTGATTTAGTAAGAGATGAGATATGAAGTTTCCAGTTGATATTTTGAGTTAAGGATAGACCGAGGATGTTTAGTGTTGAGGAAGGTAATAGCTGAGTGTTGTCAAAGAATAGTGGATAGTTGTTTGGAAGATTGTGTCGAGTAGATAGGTGGAGAAACTGTGTTTTTGAGGCGTTGAAGGACACCAGGTTCCTCTTGCCCCAATCGGAAATAATAGTAAGGTCTGAGGCTAAGCGTTCTGTTGCCTCCAGCCTTGAATCGTTAAGTTCCAGTAGGATGGGTCTTCTATTAAAAGAAGTTGAGTAATGCAGAGTGGAGTCATCGGTGTAAGAATGGATAGGACAGTTCGTTTTGGAAAGAAGATCATCAATGAACAACAGAGAGTGGGAGATAGGACAGAACCCTGTGGGACACCAGTGTTAATAGGTTTAGGGGAAGAACAGTGACCGTCCACCACAGCAGAAATAGAACAGTCAGAAAGGAAACTGGTGATAAAGGTACAGAGAGAAGGATAGAAACCGTAGGAGGGTAGTTTGGAAAGCAAAGATTTGTGCCAGACCCTATCAAAAGCTTTTGATATGTCCAGCGCAATAGCAAAGGTTTCACCGAAACGGCTAAGAGAGGATGACCAAGAGTCAGTTATGAAGGCTAGGAGATCACCAGTAGAACGCCCCTTGCGGAATCCATACTGGCGATCAGATAGAAGGTCAGAAGTGGAAAGGTGCTTTTGAATCTTCCGGATAAGGATTGATTCAAAAGCTTTAGATAGACAAGAAAGTAAAACTATAGGACGGTAGTTTGAGGGATTGGAACGGTCACCCTTCTTAGGCACAGGCTGTATGAAGGCATACTTCCAGCAGGAAGGAAAGGTAGATATTGACGGGCAGAGGCGAAATAGTTTGACCAGGCAGGGTGACAGCACGGAGGCACAGTTTTTAAGGACAATAGGAGGCACTCGATCAGGTCCATAAGCCTTCTGAGGATTGAAGCCAGAGAGGGCATAGAAAACATCATTTTGAAGAATCTTTATAACAGGCATAAAAGAGCCAGAGGGGGGATGAGTAGGAGGAATATGCCCAGAATCGTCCAGAGTGGAGTTTTTAGAAAAAGTTTTAGAGAAGAGTTCAGCCTTAGAGATAGATGAGACGGCAGTGTTACCGTCAGGAGTGAGGAGTGGAGGGAAAGATGAATGGATATAAGGGGCTGGATATAAGGGGCTGGATATAAGGGGCTGGATGTAAGAGGCTGGATATAAGGGGCTGGATATAAGGGGCTGAATGTAAGGCAAACAGATACGCAACAAGGGTCAGTCAGCCTACCTACTCCTGAGAACAAGCTCCTCATTCTCGTCCACCCCCGTCCATCAACCAGACTAAACTCCCTTAATAACCTGTAATCGAATTCGCCCTAACTAAATCGCTGTGTGTGTGTAGCTTGTTTCCGTCCTGAGCTATCCTTTATCTGTATTTTCATTTTCCCCTCCTACTGTCTTTTTGTGCCCTGCTTATTATTGATCTAGTTGCTGTGATGTTTAACGATTTTTTTTAGCATATGTGTCTTATCGACGTTTTCTTTGTTTAATATACATTTTTTTGGCGCACTAAGATCGTCGTCCAGGTTATTACACTGTCAAAATTCCAACAAATTCAAAATAATCGACCTCAATCTTTCTCTTTTTGAAATTTTACTTAGCTGTCAATTGCATAAGAGATAGGTATAGAGAGAGAGAGAGAGAGAGAGAGAGAGAGAGAGAGAGAGAGAGAGAGAGAGAGAGAGAGAGAGAGAGAGAGAGAGAGAGAGAGAGAGAGAGAGAGAGAGAGAGAGAGAGAGAGAGAGAGAGAGAGAGAATGACCTTATCTCCTCGACAATTACGTTTTCTCCCGGTTTGGTCAATTCCTGGTTTCCGCTTACCACTGCCTTTCTTTTTTTTTCGTCCCTCTTCTTCCCTCCTGTCTCGCCTCACTTCGTCCCTTCTCTCCCTCTCTTTATCCCATTTTCTCCACTTCCTTTATCACTCCTCATTCCCTTTCCATTATCTTCCCCATCCCTCTCTCCATACGACTTTACACTTTCTTTCTCCATATCCCATCCTCCCCTTTATCTATCTTCCTCATATCCTTCTTTTCGTGTTTCCAGTCCTTCATCCTCCACCTCATCCATCTCCCTACACCGTACTTCTCATCTCCTCCAGCCTCCAGTCTTTCCCTATCCATTCAACATCCATTATCTTCTCCCTATTCATTTCCCCTGTCAGCATCTTCCACCCCATCCATCTCCTCTTCCTCCATACATCTCCCTATACCCTTCCTGCCCTCATTTTCTCCACCCTCCACTGTCTTCCTTTCCATCCATCTTCTGTTACCGTCTCCACATACTTGTCTCCTGCCATCATCTTCCACCCCATCCATCTTTTCATAGGCTCTCCAATCCATCTATCTATGTACCCTTCTTTTCCTCATTTTCTTCACCCTCCACCGTGTTCCCTTCCACCCACTCACGAAAGGTAGGTCATGCCTCACCAATCTCTTGTCTTTCTACAATAAAGTAATTGAGACGGTAGACAGATGAAAACTGCGATGTAATTTATCTTGATTTTAGTAAAGCGTTTGACATAGTTCCTCACCACCGACTGTTGCATAAATTAGAGACTGACGGAGTAGAAGATAAAGTTTTGAAGTGGGTCAGGGCGTGGCTTAAACAGACTGTATGACTGGGCGGGGATATGGCAGATGGAGTTCAATGTCGGGAAGTGCAGTATTCTGAGTGTTGGCAGGAACAACCCCTCACATAGCTATTGCTTAAATGACACTCCCATAAGCAGGTCTGGGTGCGAGAGGGATTTATGGGTCTTAGTGAGCTTTGATCTCCGCCTAAGGGCACAATGCATTCAAGCTATAAATCGAGCAAACAGGGTACTTGGATAGTAGTAGTAGTAGTAGTTGTAGTAGTAGTAGTAATAATAATAATAATAATAATAATAATAATAATAATAGTTGTAGTAATAGTTTTTTATTTATTTTGTTGTAGTTGTAGTAGTTGCTGAAGTAGTAGCAACTGTTTTTGTTATAGTAGTTGTAGTAGTAGGAGTAGTAGTAGTAGCACTATTGTTATTAGTAGCCGTAGCACTATTAGTAAGAGTAGCAATATTATTATTATCATTATTATTATTATTATTATTATTATTATTATTATTATTATTTTTATTATTATTATTATTATTATTATTATTATTATTATTATTATTATTATTATTATTTTTATCATTATCATTATCATTATTATTATTATTAGTAGTAGTGATAGTAGTAGAAATGGTATTAGTAATAATAGTAGTAGAATCGTCTCCACCATATTTCCCGTCCCAAATTGTCCCCATTCACCAGGGCCTTGTCCACCCTCGCACAGAGTGCACATCTCATAAGAACATAAGAACTTAAGAACAATAAGTCTGCAAGAGGCTGGTGGGCTAATACAAGGCAGCTCAAAAAATCAAATCGCACCTGACATCAGTATCCATGAACATATTTCACCTTATATTGAAGGTATCTTATCATATTGGCAATGACAACATGACTGCAATGTTTATTGGCAGACCAATGTTACCCATAATTTTGTTGAATATGAATGTATCCAAATTGATCCCACTGTTATGTGTCTTGTCATTGCTGAATCTGAATTTTGTCTAACTTAAAGCCATTACTCTTCCTCCTGGATCCTTCTTGAATCTGAATATATTCAACCTAATCCCATTGCTACGTGTCCTGTTTTTGTTGAAGCTGAACGTATCCAACATAAAGATAATTCTTGGTGTCCTGTCTTTGTTGAATTTGAATATATCTAACTAAAAGGAATTGCTACTTCTCTTACCCGATTCTCATACAACAAGAACCTTATTGATATCACTCTCCTCCTCCTCCTCCTCCTGCAATATGCCTTCTTCGTCGGTTTCCCATGCTTCATCATCATAATGTCCAAAATTTTGGTCACGGCTAACAGTTTTACATACATTGCCGGTCATTTGTTTTGTTTCTCTTCCATGTACGCTCACACTTTCTGGCGAGACGGTGTCGTTGATTCCTCACAGTCCTCGTATGAAGCGTAGCTCTTTGTATGATGACGTTCGTGTCCGTTACTCGTTTCGTCAGTGTTCAGTTGGTCCATGTGGCTAGCATTTGCCTCTTCCATCAGTGACTTCTGCTGTAACGGGATCAGCTGTAGGGCTTGCTTTCCCTTCCGCACCTTGAGGACGAAGCCTTCACCAGGTCCATGGCGTAGCAGCTCGTATAGGAAGCAGTCTACGTAGACGCTGACCACCATCAGCTTTTTGTGATGGGCCAGCACGCAGACCTTGAGCTGTGCGGCGACGTCCCTCTCGCTGCTCCTCAACAGGTGCTGCAGGTCGAGGACGGCGGTGCTGGAATTGTGTGGGCCCGAGGACAGGTCCCCCTTCTCCTCCTTCTCCTGCTGCTCGAACTTGAACGAGGCGACCCTGCGTGAGCGCGTTAGCCACGGCCAGCAGCCACAGAGGGGCGCCTCGACGCTCACGGTGGCCCTGGTGGGGCGGTGCTGGTGGCGCTCACCTCCACGGTCAACACTCCGAACATGTTCCGGCTGTCCTTCTGCTTCATTGCAGATTCTGATATACCTGAGTAGTGCCGAGATTCGGCCCTTGACCTCGGCTTTTGTGCTAACTCCAAACTCCTACAAAGTGCCAGTTCTTCATCACTAGATCTGAGCTATCCACCAGTGTGTGTGTGTGTGTGTGTGTGTGTGTGTGTGTGTGTGTGACTAAGATCATTCACGGTTTAAGAAACTTGCCATATGAGGAAAGACTTAAACAATTAAACTTGCATTCTCTAGAAAGGCGAAGGGTGCGAGGAGACTTGATCGAGGTTTGTAAATGGATGAAGGGTCTTAATAAGGGGGGTATTAATAAGGTTCTGATGTTAAGAGAACACGTAATGATGGGTTTAAACTTGATAAGTTCAGATTCAACAAGGACATATGTAAAAATTGGTTCACTTACAGAGTTGTGGATGAGTGGAACAGCCTGGCAGTCATGTTGAGAGTGCCAATACAAATGTCACACTTAAAAATAGATCAGATAAATTCATGGACAGTAATGTTAGGTGGGGTTAGGTTCACAGGAACCATGTTCCTCTCCACTTATCTTCCATTACTTTCTCCCCATCCTCGTCTCCTGCCATCATCTTCTATCCCATCCACTGCACCATAGTCTCTCCCATACACCTCTTTATAACTTTCTTTCCCTCATTTTCTCCACCTTCCACCGTTTTCCTCTCTATCCATCTTCCATTACCTTCTCCCCATCATCGAGTTCTGCCATCATCATCCATCCCATCCATCATTCCATTGTCTACCCAATCCATCCTCTTCATCCTCCTCCTCCATGTTCCCATTTTCTTCTTCCGTCAAACGCTTTCGGTTCGCTTCACCAAACCTTCATTCCAAATATCTCTTTTTCCTCATAACTGAACGCGAATTACGAAGAACTTTCCCATTTTTTCCCCATAGCAAACTTACAAATCGAATCTTACAAACTTTTAACCCTCTAAATTTTCGCCAAGAATCAGTTTTTCCTCTCGGGTGCGTATTGTTATTAGTAAGAATTTGGAAATAAGAGAGAAAAAGGTGATGGGAAACGGAATCGGTAAGCTATGTGGGTACGAGTGAAATTGTATAAGGGATCGGGTAGGGGAGAGTCGAGTTCCAGCGAGCGTTTTTATTTATTTCCAAAGAAGATTCAGATCGCCATTTGCCACTCTCCTTTACCTGTGAGTGACATCGGTGCAGTATTGTTTTCTCCAATTTCCGCGGTGTTGAATGGAGCCATGTAATAATGCTCTAACAATTGCCGATCCTTGTGTTGATTCACTCGCAGATTTCTTCGTTTTCCGTGTAAGTTTCTGGACATGATTGCCTTTTTTTCAGGTGCTAAGTTTCCGTTATTATTCCGCTATTTTTCGCTTGGTTGTGAATGTGTGGGAGGAAGAAGAAATATTGATGCGAGTTGCGTGTCAGGATGTTGGAGGTTTGTGGGAGTTTGAGCAGTGGTGGTGATGATGATCCTGGTGGAGGTGGTGGTACAAGGAGGCATGAACGCGTGGGGTGCTGTTGGTGGTGGTGGTGGTGGAAGTGGTGGTATAAGGGGGCGTGAGCTTGGTGGTGGTGGTGCAGGGAGGCGAGAGGGTGGTGGTGGTGGTGGTAGTGGTGGTTTAACGGTGGCGTGAGGCTGGTTGGTGGTGGTTGTGCAGGGAGGCGAGAGGGTGGTGGTGGTGACTGGGAAAGGGGGAGGCTTGTCCATCTCTCCGGTAGTCTCGTTGGAGCTGTGATTGTGGTGATGTGAATGTGTGCAAGAGTAATGCTTCACCCCACCTTCGTTCCCTTCCCTTCCCTTCCTGCCCTCGCCCCTCCCTGTCCCACAGTCCACGCCCCCCCCCCCCCGCTTGAAAATAAAATCGTACCACATGTCTTTCATTATAATTAGCGGCGTGCTTATTACCGTCATTATCACCCTCGTCATCGCCACTTTCATCAGAGCCTTCCGTGATGTAATTATTCCTATTTATTGTGGTAATCTCGCGGCCTGTCTTTCCACCGCCCTCCACTCCTGTATACCACAATATCTCAACGTCTGTCTGTCTGTCTGTCTGTGTCTGTCTGTTCTCGATCATAACCTTCTCCCCATCTCCCTTCAACCTCCGCTAGCTTCTCGTTCTTTTTTTCTTTTGCTTCGGTCTAATTTCTAAAGTTTCCCATTTCTTTCCTAACCTTTTCTGGCGTCTCCTGCTATATGTTTCCCTTCCCTAACCCCTTCCTCAACCCTTCATGCCTGCATCTGCTTCAGCTTTATTTCGTCTCCTTCTTACTTAAGCTCCACTATTTACCCGCGTCTTTCCTTACTCTTCCCCTTTTCCCTGACCTTTCTTAACCCTCTCTGCTATACATTTTACTTCTCACCTCACTCCAGTCTCACTCCTGCTCAGTCCCTGCCCCCCTCCTTCCTCCTGCTTCAGCCTCCAAACATTTCTCCTGCTTTAGTCCCCGCCTCAGCCCCTGCCCGCCCCCTCGCCTCTCGCCGCCCCACATCAGCGCTGCGGGGAAGCGATGAAAAAGTGTCGAGAAGAGTAGCATGGAAGGGACGCGATGGAGGGGAATAATGGGAGAATATTCATTGTGTCAGATTGTATTATCGTGTATTAATCTCTCTCTCTCTCTCTCTCTCTCTCTCTCTCTCTCTCTCTCTCTCTCTCTCTCTCTCTCTCTCTCTCTCTCTCTCTCTCTCTCTCTCTCTCTCTCTCTCTCTCTCTCTCTCTCTCTCTCTCTCTCTCTCTCTCTCAGCCATAGTTCTGTGCCACTTCAACTGACGTGCAATCACAGGATAACAATTTAAGTTAGTTCAGCCAATCAATTTTTCTTTACAATATTTTTTTCTTCTTCATGGGATGGACGGATGGATAGGCTATTGTATTCTCTGTTATATTTCGGAGAGAAACATCAGATTTAATAGTTTTTTTTAG
The DNA here is from genome assembly GCF_024679095.1 of Eriocheir sinensis. Lineage (NCBI taxonomy): Eukaryota > Metazoa > Arthropoda > Malacostraca > Decapoda > Varunidae > Eriocheir > Eriocheir sinensis. The sequence continues at coordinate 16,213,058 of NC_066529.1, forward strand.
CATTGGATGGATGGATGGATGGATGGATTGGCTGCCTGCATTGTAATCCTAAAGAAGCATCAGATTCAATAGCATTTCTTCGCATGGGATTGATGGATTGATGAACTCTTTTGCAATATGCGTTGTATTCCGGCGAGAAACATCATATTTCGCAACAGTATTGAGGAGTCGAGGAAAAGGCAACTTCCAAATATGCATGACTTCCAGAAACGCGCCGTAACTGCAAACTTTTGTATGTAGAGTTGTAAAGTTTGTTTTCTGTTGACCGAGGAGTCTTTTTATTGGCAATACATTTCAGCGTTTTAACTCGGCCTTGCTCGCAGGCTCGTTGGCTTACCGGGAACTGGCTGGCAGAGTGTAGCACCGATGTGTAGCTCCGGGTGTGTGTGTATCTTTTCGTCTTTGTGTTGAGAAAAGGAGAGAGAGAGAGAGAGAGAGAGAGAGAGAGAGAGAGAGAGAGAGAGAGAGAGAGAGAGAGAGAGAGAGATTATGATTATCGTTTTATTATTATTTGAACATGCCCTATAGCTGCGAAGGCCTCGGTGCTCATCTCCGTAGCATTATCCCTTGAGCCTGTGGTGTGGTGCTTAATTATGTGTTATGAAACTTTGCATTTACTCTGTTCTTAACGTTACCGGCCCCATTCCCTCTTCCCCTTCAAGGAAAAAAAAAAGAGATGCGATGAAGTACGCTTTGTGATGAGAGAGAGAAAGGAGAAACATACAATTTTTTTAGGTACATAATTATGGTTTTAGTGAACTTTATGGTTTATTTACTCTGTTGTCAATGTCATAACCATCTCTCCCCCCAATAAAAAGATCTGATAAAGTTTGTTTTGAGTTTAGAGACACCGAGTGCGATCTACTTTTTATTTAGGAATATAGTTATGGGTTTCGGGAACTCTAAATATATTCTGCTCTCGCCATCATCAGCCAAAAGAGAGATGATAATAAATATGTTTTGAGGCTTCGCATGAGAGGTGATAATAAGATCTGTTTTGAGGCGTCGCATTCCGATGTAAAGAAAGAAGTCAATTCCGATGACGGCGGCGAGTCGGAGCGCCATCTGTACGTGGGTGTTAATAATGCAGGAATGTGATAAGTGCGAGTGTCGTGGACGGGGATCGCTGGGGTGGGTGGTAAAAGGGGGGTGGTGGTGGAAGGGTGGGAGTGGTGCAGCAGACGTGGGCGAGAACATTGAAGCAGCACCGCCAGTACCACCACCACCACCACCACCACCAGCGTCAGCATTTCTACTAAACCCTCAAATAAAATGTCGAAGTGGCTTGGCTTTCAGTTAAAGTGTTTGCTTGCTACAAAGGGTAATTCTGGGCTGGGACGGGTAATTCTGGGCTGGGACGGGTAATTCTGGGCTGGAACTGGTGATTCTGGGCTGATACGGGTAATTCTGGGCTTGGACGAGTAATTCTAGGCTGGAACTGGTAATTCAGGGTTGGGACAGGTAATTATGTGCTTGGACATCTAATTCTGGGCTGGAACTGGCAATTCTGGGCTGGGACGGTGAATTCTGGACTGGGACGGGTAATTCTGGAATGGGACGTCTAATTCTGGGCTGGAACTTGCAATTCTAGGCTGGGATGGGGAATTCTGGACTGGGACGGGTAATTCTGGGCTGGGATGGGTAATTCTGGGTTGGAACGGGTAATTCTGGGCTGGGACGGATAATTCTGGGCTGGGACGAGTAATTCTGGCTTTGGACGGGTGATTCTGGGATGGGACGGGTAATTCTGGGCTGGGACGGGTTATTCTAGGTTGGGACGGATAATTCTGGGCTGGGACGGGTAATTCTGGGCTGGGACGGGTAATTCTGGACTGGGACGGGTGATTCTGGGCTGGGACGGGTAATTCTGGGCTGGGACTTGTAATTCTGGGCTGGAACGTGTAATTCTGGGTTTGGAAGGGGATAATTCTGGATTTGGACGTCTACTTCTGGGCTGGGACGGGTAATTCTGGGTTTGGACGGGTAATTCTGGGGTGAGACGGGTAATTCTGGGTTTGGACGGGTAATTCTAGTTTGGGATGGGTAATTCTGGGTTGAGACTTGTAATTCTGGGCTGGGATGGGTAATTCTGGCCTTGGACGTGTAATTCTGAGCTGGGATGGGTAATTCTAGGTTTACAGGCAATTCTGGGCTAGGACGGGTAATTCTGGACTGGGACGTGTAATTCTGGGCTGGAACTGGTTATTCTGGGCTGTGACGGGTAATTCTGGGCTGGGACGGGTAATTCTGGACTGGAACTGCTAATTCTTGACTGGGACGGGTAATTCTGGGCTGGGACGGTTAATTCGGAACTGGGACGGGTAATTCTGGGCTGGAACTGGTAATTCTGAACTGGGACGGGTAATTCTGGGCTGGAACTGGTAATTCTGGACTAGGACGGGTAATTCTGGGCTGGGACGGTTAATTCGGAACTGGGACGGGTAATTCTTGGCTGGAACTGCTAATTCTTGACTGGGACGGGGAATTCTGGGCTGGGACGGGTAATTTTTGGCTGGAACTGGTAATTCTGAGCTGGGACTGGTAATTCTGAACTGGGACGGGTAATTCTGAACTGGGACGGGTTATTCTGAACTGGGATGGGTAATTCTGAACTGAAACGGGTAATTCTGGACTGGGACGGGTAATTCTGGACTGGGACGGGTAATTCTGGACTGGGACGGGTAATTCTGGGCTGGAACTGGTAATTCTGGACTAGGACGGGTAATTCTGGGCTGGAACTGGTAATTCTGGACTGGGACGGGTAATTCTGGACTGAAACGGGTAATTCTGGACTGGGACGGGTAATTCTGGACTGGAACTGGTAATTCTGGACTGGGACGGGTAATTCTGGACTGAAACGGGTAATTCTGGACTGGGACGGGTAATTCTGGACTGGGACGGGTAATTCTGAACTGGGATGGGTAATTCTGAACTGAAACGGGTAATTCTGGACTGGGACGGGTAATTCTGGACTGGGACGGGTAATTCTGGGCTGGAACTGGTAATTCTGGACTAGGACGGGTAATTCTGGGCTGGAACTGGTAATTCTGGACTGGGACGGGTAATTCTGAACTGGGACGGGTAATTCTGGGCTGGAACTGGTAATTCTGGACTGGGACGGGTAATTCTGGGCTAGAACTGGTAATTCTGGACTGGGACGGGTAATTCTGAACTGGGACGGGTAATTCTGGGCTGGAACGGGTAATTCTGTGCTGTGACGGGTAATTCTGGGCTGTAACGTCTAATTCTGGGCTGGAACTGTTTTTTCTAGGCTATGACGAGTAATTCTGGGCTGGGACCGGTAATTCTGGGCTGGGCCGGGTAATTCTGACCTGGGACGGGTAATTCTGGGTTTGGACGGGTAATTCTGGACTGGGAGGGATAATTTTGGGTCTTGGCTTCTACGTGATATTGTAACAGGTGAGAAAGTAGATTACGTCGACGTTATGTGACACTCAAATTAACGGGTTAGGTGGCTTGGCTCTATGTCTGGGTTTGTTTAGTACGATAGGTGGGCATTAGTAATTCTGAGATGGGCTTATACGTAATTCTGTAACTTGTGATGGAGTGGATTAAGTCGACGTTATGTGACACTCTCCTTGGGTCGTGTGCAATGGTTGTGTGGAGGGATTATATATTATTTGAAGGGTGTCCCAGTTGGTGAGGTGGGGGTGGGGGGGTGGCTTTGTTAAGTAATAGTTCTACGTTAGGGCTGTCGCGTGATTTTCTAACTGGTGGATAATTAAAAGGTGTGTGCGATGCTTCTGTGGAGGGATTATCTGAAGGGTGTTCCAAGAGATTAGGAAGTTCGGGGTGAATGTTAAGTAATTGTTCTTCGTTGGGGCTGTCGCGTGATTTTGTAACCATTGCTTGAATAAATGGCGTTATATGATGCTCTCTTGGGGCGTGTGGAATGATTGGGTTGAGGGGCTAGCTGAAGAGTGACGCAGTGGCAGAGGAGGTTGCGGTGGATGGGTTTGTTAAGTAATTGTTCTACGTTGGGACTGATGCTTGATTTCGTAGCCCGTGATTGATTAAAGGGACGTTATATGACTCTTACTCGGGGTGTGTAGCATGACTCTGTGCAGGGATTATACAAACTCTCAAGGGTGTTACAATAGATGAGTGGGCTTTACATGGATCGCTTTGGTAATAGTTCTACGTTGGACCGTTGTTGATTTTGTAACTGAGGATAAATTGGACCTCATATGACACTTTCCTGGTTTTGTGGAGGGATTATCAAAAGGGTGCTCCAGTAGCTGAGGCGAGTGTGGGTGGAAAGTTTTGAGTTATGATTCTACGCTGGGACTGTTGCGTGAATTCTTCCTACGTGCTTATTAGAAAGACGTCAGGTAACACGTACCGGAGTGTCTGTAAGGGAGGGCAAGACATGTAATTGCAAATGAGGTGGTTTGGGTTAGCTGACTCCGGTGAATGACAAATGACTCGACCGGGGGAAGTGGGGGAGTATGGGGTGCGTTGCGTGATGACTTACCTGGTGGTTATGAGGACGTGAGGTGACATGCCCGCAGAGTGCCAGCGATGTATGTTCAGGGAAGCTCAGGTGGATGGGTGGGTGTTGCTGCAAATGGGATGGTGTAGGATGGCGCGTTATGCTGAAGGACTAATAACTTTGCGTATAACGATTGTGTCACATTTTTGACCTCGGGATTAGGTTAACGTGGAATAGATGAAAATGAAACTTGACATGTGGGCGGTGAGCGGGGCAGGGGGAGGATATTCTATCATTCGGATGATTTTGATTTTATTCCGTATATTTCAAAACATAGAATCTTACCTCTACATAGTTACCCCTTAACCTAACTGCATTACCCTTTAGGTCAATACCAATATATAATTAGACTACCGCTGACGTCTTTGTACAGTGATATAGCTGTACAAGCATCTTACGAGGTTTTAAACAAAGACTCCAGCAAGAAAGAAATATGGGTAAACTATTGACTGGGGAGGTGAAAAGACGAGGGGGACGGGTAGGGGACGGGGCTAGCAGGTGCTTTGGAAGGGATAGGAAGGTAGGGGTCGGGTCTGGCTGGCAGGCGCATGGTGGTGCTGAAGAGAATAATCATTCCATTAATTAAAGGGGAAGGGAGCGATTCTGTGTTATCTCCCGGGGGAATCGAAGGGACAGGGGTGCAGGGGAGGGATTGGTAAGGGAAGGGAAGGGATGGAGGGAGGAAGGGGTGCTAATAGGTCGGAGAAGGCAGGGCTGGTGAGGAGGAGGAAAAGAGATTGAAAGGGGAAGAAAGGGATGAAGAGGTACTGAATAAGGTTAGGGAAGAATGGAAGAGTAAAGGGAGGAAGAGGTAGTGGGGTGACGTAAGATGAAATTGGGAGAATAAAGTGAAGGATAGTTGGTATTGGACTGAAATAAGGAACGATAATATAGGGAGAAAGAGGTGCTGGTGGACTTGGGGAAGCTCAGGAAGGGAGAATAAGGGAGAAATGTGTGCTGGTGGACTGAGTGAAGGTAAATAAGGAAAACAAGGGGAGGATGGTGGCATGGGGTTAGGAAAGAAAGGAGTGATTAAGAGGTAGTGATTGTGTGATGACAGCGGAGGTGAAGGGTAGGAACTGGTAAAGAAAGAAAGAGAGAAGGAAGGTAGGAAGAGACGTGTTGAGGGATTGGTGAAAGGCAGAACCGAGAGGAAGGACAAAAAAGAGAGAAAGTGAAGGGAAGAAGGGCAAAGTGAAGTGACATGGAGGACGGGTGAGATTCTGAAGGGAAAGGAGACAGGTAGAAAAGGTGTATTGATGGGAAGGACGTAAGTGAGGAGGCACAGTAGAAGGGGAGTTAAGTTGATTTGGTTAGGTTGGTTGAGAAAGGGTAATGAGGTCAGGTTGGCAAGATTGATCAGGTTAGGTTACTTTGGCTGGGTTTGATGTGGCTAGGTCAGGCTGGGAATACCTACACACACACACACACACACACACACACACACACACACACACACACACACACACACACACACACACACACACACACACACACACACACACACACGGGGATACTATATACATTTTACTTCGAAGAAAATAAAAAGATCTTCCCTAGGACAGGAATAGTACTGAGCTTCGCGTTGGATTACACTTTTTCTCCATTACTCGAGGGTCGAAGAAAATTACCTTCACTGCTGGGGTAGGTACGTGCGTGTGTGCGTGCGTGCGTGCGTGCACTAGTGGAAATAAACAGAAATGGATGATTTATGTGAAGCCGGAAAATAAAAAAAAAGAAATAAATAACTTATCAAGCACGCGTTAATAATTTATAAGTAGACGAGAATTCGAGAAAAAAATAATTATAAATTGTGAATATACTGTAATCATTGCACTAGGTCAGCGGAAAACATCGCATTAGCTCGCAGCGTCCAGGGAGCCGTGAACACCCGCATGTATTAAATGTTTTCACGCTCTCGTGTTTTATTATTCTTACCAAATCAAATATCAATAGCGGAAAACTCTAAGTACTTTTCCCACCCGTTTTTGTTTTGTTTATTGTGAAGCTACAGTGAGCCGGCTCTGTACGGGTTGGGCAGATTGTGGTATTAGGTTTGGTGTTGGAACAAGGCAAGATAATGTTAAAGTAGAGATAGATTGGACTTGAGGTTTATGTTTCGGCGGTGTATGAGTAAGGTGAGATACAGTTAACGTAGATAAATTGGGCTTGAGATTAAAGTTTTCGTGTATGAGCAAGGTTAGATAAGGATAAGGTGGACAGCTTGTGCGTGAGCTTACCTTTTTTGATTTTCAGTCCAGTAGCACCGCCAGCTGACTTTCTTGAGGGGCTCTGGACCCTCCACGGTGGTCGGTACCAGCTCTTTAATGGATCTGGCGGATTATTGTTCTTTACTTTAAGGAACATAATAACATGAGTCTACAAGAAGCTGCCTTGTGTGTGTCACACAAGGCAGCTCCTATAAACCTAATCCCAACTAATCTCACTATCTATGAATTTATCAGATAGTCGTCGGATATATCTCTTTGCTCGAGTCGCGGTGGTCCCCGTGACGAAAATTATTGTATTTCGGAGTTAATAGATATCTGTCGAGCAATTTGGTTGATTTGACTGACAGATTGGTTATTCATCTGATTAACAGTCTTAAAAAAAAAAGAACTGAAAAAAAGCGGTAAAGTACACGTTTGGTAGTTCTGGCTATTAGTGATTACTTAAATGTTTTCTCCGGAAAGGTAAAAAGACCTAATTCTTGGGTAGTACGTTATTTCCTCCTCCGGACTGTATATTTTGCTGTCGCCCTCACCGCGGGGGCTGATGGCCGCTCCCGCGTGGCGCCGCTCACTATGACTCCTTCACCCGCGCCGCCTTTGTTCACCGCCGAGCTGAGTGAGTCGCAGACACGTGTTCGTCATTCCGCGTTCGTGACCCGAGGCCGTACGTTAGCAGGGTTCACCTGAGCCAAATTACTCTTATTATGTCAGCAACCTTTCGTAATAACCAGCGCCCGATTGTGCAGAAAAGGAATGGCGCTTCTCATGTGCGTTATTATCTTGTCGGCAAAATGAAGTTCCGTTCTTCACTCCAGCAGGATTATGGTGCACTTAGAGCTGACGCGGCGTGGCAAGGTAGCTTAGGATGCCTGGTTGAGTCGCGCCTCAGTCTGACATCCTACGGCCTTTTGTAGTCTCCTTGCCATGCCTTGTGGATCCTAGTGTTGTCGTGTTATCCTTCTTCACGTGCTTAGGGATGGAGAATGTTATTTTTATTTTTTTATTTCACGATTGTTTTTCTCATTTTTAGAGTGTAATTACAAAAAAAGAAGCTAGAAAAGTAGTGCAAGACAGTATATGATATGTGTGTGTGTGTGTGTGTGTGTGTGTGTGTGTGTGTGTGTGTGTGTGTGTGTGTGTGTGTGTGTGTGTGTGTGTGTGTGTATTCGTGTACGTCTTCATATGGTTAAGAAAAAGTGTCAGTGATAGATTATAATCACGGTGTCATCTTTCCCTTCCCCTCTCCCTCATCATCCCACCTTCACCCTTACACCCTCAGCCTTTTCTTCCTCCCTTCATCCCTACGCCCCTTCTTCTCCTTCTCCTCCTCTTCCTCCTCCTCTCTCCTCTTGGCCCCTCATCGCCCCTCTCACTCCTACTCGTTCCCTCGTTTCCTCTTTGTCTCTCCCTCTGTTTATCTTTCACTTTTCTTTCTCACTCTCTTTTTTCCTCTTTTATCCATGCCATTCTGAGAACATATATGCATGTGTGTGTGGGTATTCCTGTGTCCATGTGCGATTCTCTCTCTCTCTCTCTCTCTCTCTCTCTCTCTCTCTCTCTCTCTCTCTCTCTCTCTCTCTCTCTCTCTCTCTCTCTCTCTCTCTCTCTCTCTCTCTCTCTCTCTCTCTCTCCATCTAGTAATGACACGGGCAGGCAGGTAATTGTGAGGTTAATTATAAGAAAAAGTTCAGATCATTGACAGCTTAAAAAGAGGAAGAATAAAAAATTATGACTTTAAAATTTTTTTCTCCCTGTTCGTTCTTTTTTTTTCCAAGTAGCATTGAACACACTGATCTGAAGTCTGCACACACACACACACACACACACACACACACACACACACACACACACACACACACACACACACAAATATATATATATATATATATATAAATATATATATAATATATATATGAGAGAGAGAGAGAGAGAGAGAGAGAGAGAGAGAGAGAGAGAGAGAGAGAGAGAGAGAGAGAGAGAGAGAGGAAAAAAAAATATATGATCGTGTTATAACAATGGGTCGTACACCAGACAATGGAACACCTCCCTTCCTAACCAGCACCACCACCATCATCACCTCTGCTACCACCACCACCAATAATAACAACAACACCACCACCACCGCATTCTTTCTATCCTTACCACATGTACCATAACTCTACCACCATGTCATTATTATTTCTCTCTCTCTCTCTCTCTCTCTCTCTTTCTCATGGTGTTTATTAGTGCAGGTAAATAAGTAGATTCTGAGATGGTGTGAGTCTTGTTAATAATATTCTTGTTCTTGTTCTTGTTAATAATGTTCTGTGCTTCATCAACCTCACCTTTGTATTTTCAACGACAATAGCAACACCAACAATTGAAATAACGCCGTAACTTCACTCTCCCTCCCATTATTCACATTTCCCCATTCCTTTTCCTTTTCTCCAATCACCACACACGTATATTCAAATTTCCGATCCTCGTTATTCTTTTTTCTCCTTCCCTTCTTTCCTACCTCCTCCTATTCACTTCAATTTTCACGTTTTCTTATATACGCATCTTTCATTTCCCGTTTTCTCCTATTTACGCAATCGTATGTTCAAATTTCCAATCTTCCTTTTTCTTCTTTCTCATTCCCTTCTCTCCTTCGTCCTCCCATTCACTTCAATTTTCTCGTTTCTCCATATTCGTATCTCTCATTCCCAAGCTTCCCCTTCCTTCTTCTTCTTCCTTGTTCTTCTCTCTCATTTCCAAGCGTCCCCTTTCTTCCATCCTTCTTCTTCCCTGTTGTTCTCTCTCCTCCCCTTCCTTCGCTTGTCCGTCATTTGTGTCCAATTCTCTCTCCTCCCTGTTCCTCACCCCTCTCTTTCCTCTTATCCGTTCACTCCCTTCTCTACCCTTCCTTCGTATTCTGTTATTTTTATCTTTCTTCACTGTTCTTTTTATTTTTTTATTTTCCTTTTTCTTTCGTCCCAGTTTTTTTTTTTTGTTATTCTCTTCTTCTGGCCCTCTCATCCTCCCTTCTCATCATGTTCTTTTGTGTCTTTCTTCCCTAGTTTAATTTTTCTTTTTTCTTATTCTTTCCATCCCCGGTTTCATCTTTTTTTTTTATCCTCTCATCCTTCCCTTCTTCCTTTTCTTACTTTTCATCCTCCCTTTGCATTCTTATTTGTCTTTCTACTCTTTGTTTTTTCTTCATATCTTAATCTTTTCTTTCCATTATCTTCTTATCGCTTTCTTTACCCTTCTCATCCTCTCTTCTCTTCCCTTTCGCACCTTTCTTTCTCTCCCTTTTCATTGTTTTTTGTCTTTCCTCTGTTTCTTTGTTTTTTCTTTATCTTATTCTTCTCTTTCCATTTTTTCTTATCGTCTTCTTTACCCTTCTCATCCTCTCTTCTCTTCCCTTTCGCACCTTTCTTTCTCTCCCTTTTCATTTTGTTATTTGTCTTTCCTCCCTTTTTCTGTTTTTATTTATTCCTTATTCTTCTCTTTCCATTTTTCTTGATACCACCTTCTTTACCCTTCTCATTCTCTCTTCTGTTTCCTTTCGTACCTCTCACCTTCCCTTTTCATTATGTTATCTGTTTTTCCTCTCTCTCTTTGTTTTTTTTATAGCTTATTCCTCTCTTCCCATTTTCCTGTTTTTACCTTATTTACTCTTCCCATCCTCTCTTCTCTTCCCTATCATACCTTTCTCTCTCTCCCTTTTCATTATGTTATCTGTCTTTCCTCTCTCTCTTTGATTTTTTTTATAGCTTATTCCTCTCTTTCCATTTTCCTGTTTTTACCTTCTTTACTCTTCCCATCCTCTCTTCTCTTCCCTATCGTACTTTTCTCTCTCTCCACAAACAACGAAAGAGCGTCAGACAAAACCAGCACAATTTTTTTCATCCAATTTTAGACAATGGATTAATTTTCCCACACGCTTTAACGTGGATGCCGCTAAATGACCACCCCTCCCTCCCCTCTCCTGTCGTTTCCTCTCCTCCCCTCGCTTCCCCGCGCTCCCCTCGCTCCCCATACCTTCCATAGTAGCCAGGGTTGCGTGGGAGGGGAACGGGGCCGGGGAGTCTTCAATTAGATGGCTAGTTTGAACAGGAAAGCCGCTCTGGGGGAACAGTTTGAATTTACAGATGGCCAGAGAAGGAAAATCGACATCCAGGAAGGGCTCGCTCGGTCGGTACGAAGGAAAGGAAACTCTTGGTTGGGAGCGAAGATGTGGCGACAGGGAGGAAAGGAGGAAGGGAGGAGAAGGAAAAGGGGTGATAATAGGGATGAGGACGTGAGGTGAAGGAAGGAAGGAAGGGAGGAGTAGGAAAGAACGTGCAGACAGGTATGAAATTAACGAATGAAGGAAGGGAAAAAGGGGGAAAGAAAGCAGTGACGGTGATGAGGTGAAAGGAAGGAAGGAAAGAGGAGGAAGGGACGTGGGAACAGGGATGAAGTGAAGGAAGGAAAGGAGAAAGGGAGAATGTAAGGAGGAGGTGGTGACGATGATGAAAGGAAGAAAGGAAAGAGAAGAAAAGAGCGAGATGACAGTGATGAGAGGAAGAAAGGAAGAGAAGAAAAGGACGAGATGACAGTGAGAGGAATGGAAGAAGGAAGGAAGGGAGGAAAAGAAAAGGATATACTGACACTGCTGAGATTAAGGAAGGAGGGAAGGAAGAGAGGGAAGAGGAGAAGAGGATGGATGACAGGATTGAGAAGAATAAATGAAGAAAGGAAGGGGAGAAGATAACAAAAACGTGGTGACTGAGCTGAGAGGAAGGAAGAAAGGAAGGAAGGAAGGAAGGAAGGAGAGGATGAGTGACAGGACTGAGAGGGAAGAAGGAACGAATGGAAGAGAGGGAAATAACGTGGTGATAGAGTTGAGATGAAGGAAGGAAGGAAGAAAGGAAGGAAGAAAAAGAACAAAGAAGTGGTAACCGGGATGAGAGGAAGGAAGGAAGGAAAGTAAGAGAAGGAAAGGAGAGAGAAAATGAGGGCCAAGTTGAGGAGGAATTTGAATTGAGGAAGAGGATAAAGGAATGAAGATAGGAGAGGATGGAAGGAAGATTGGATGAATGAGAGGAAAATGGGCTGCCAGGACAAGGGGGTATTGGAATTAGTAAGGGAAAAAAAAAAAGAAGAGTAGAAGAAAGGAAGAGAAGGAAGTGGAATGCTAGGACAGTAAGGAAGAAGGATAAAGAAGGAAAGAGGAAAGGAAGGATAATGAAAGTAATAGCAAAATAAATAGGGTATCAGGGCAAGGAATATATGAAGTAAAAAGAGATACAGGAAGAAAGAATGAAGAAAGGAAGAGAAGGAAGTGGAATGCCAGGACAGTAATGAAGGAGGATAAAGAAGGAAGGAAGGAAGGAAGGAAGGAAGGAAGGATAATTGAGGTAATAGCAAAATGAAAAAGAGTATCAGGGTAAGGAATAAATGAAAGGAAGAAGAGGATTAAAGGAAGAAGGAAGGAAATGAACACAGAGAAAGGAAGAGTAAATGGGAACTAGAGTATCAGGGCATGGAATATATGAAGTGAAAAGGAGGGTGAAAGTAGGAAGGAGGAAGGAGGAGGGAGGAAGGAGGAAGGAGGAAGGAGGAGGGAGGGAGGAGGAGGGGGGCCGCAGGAGGAACGCTAATGTCTGGAAAGAAAGGAGTTAGGAAAGATTGAATTTGAAAGAAAAGTCTGAGGTCTTGAAATTCCTAAAAGTTTTGTTCTTTGTGGAATCCCTACACGACTTTCCTATTTTTTTTAATGGCTCATACACACACACACACACACACACACACACACACACACACACACACACACACACACACACACACACACACACACACACACACACACACACACACACACACACACACACACACACACACACACACACACACACCGGCAACGTCAGAGGTGCAAAATTCACTCGCCTAATATTTTATAGAATGCAGCAGCAAATATTCACACGTCATGCAACATTATTAGTCTCCCCTCACGCTACTGTTCTCCCCTTTCTCTCCCCCTCCCCTCAATTCCCCCTCCCTCCCCTAGCCCCTCTTCCTCCTCCTCTTCCTCTCTTACTACTCCTTCCCTTGCCTCCCTTGCCTCGGTTCCCCTTCCTAGCTATTTACTTCTCTTTCTTTTATTCCTTATTCTTTCAACCTTGCTTCACCTGTACGCTCATGTCCTTCCTTTTTTCCCAGTTTCTCGTTATTCTCCCTTTCTCTGCCTTCCCTATTACCGTTTCCTTATCTAGCTCTTCTCCCCTTTCTCCTCCTCTCTATATGTCCTAATTTCTGGCTCTCCTTTCCTCTACTTTCTTCTTTCTTCCCCTCCCTTTTAGCTAATGCTGCTCTTCGTCTCAATTCCCTATCTCTCAAATCTCTTACCTTTGCTTTCCTTTCCATGTTATCCTTTTCATTCCTTTCTTTCGCTCATCTCCTTCTTAATTCGTTCTTATTTACTACGTCTGTAACTTTTCATCCTCCCCTCTCTCCATTTTTCTGCCCAGCTTTCTTTCGTCTCTCCCTTTTCTCTTTTCTCAGTTTCCTTTTCTTTCAATTCCTTTCCTCCTCTGTCCTCCACCCTTCCTTGTTTGTTTTTACAGCCAGGGAAGCAGCTCAAGGGCAAAAACAAAAAACAGCAACAACAACAAAAATAAGCCCGCTAGACGCTGCTCCGAACAAAAATAGAAAGAACGAAAGGCCAAAAGAGGTCAATTTCGGGTAGCGAGGTGTCTTGATACTCTTCTCTTGAAGGTCAAGTCGTAGGCAGGAGGAAATCCAGATGAAGGAAGGCTGCTCCAGAATTTACCAGTAAAAGGGATGAAAGAATAAAAATGCTTCATTTATGAGGGGCTTCGAAGACATCTTGAAGAGGTAAACTGCGAAAATTTACGGATTCATGAGGGGCAGAGCTGTGGGTTGCAGAGCCAGGAGAACCAGGTAAAAATAACCTACAATAATTTAGTTAGTGTAATAGTAGAGGAGCAGGGACAGCATATACCCCAGCGAACACTTAGAAAAGAAAACATTGACCCTAAGTGGATGACTCGTGGGTTAAAACACGAGATAGGTTTAAAAAGGGAATTTATAAGAAAATAAAGAATGATGAAACACATCTCAGGGGCAGGTATGTTGAAGTATCTAGATTAGTGAAGAAAACACCAGGGTAGTAAAAAGGAACTATGAGATTAAAATAGCAAAAGAGGCGAAAAGTAATATTAAGAGCTTCTTTCAGATGCATAGAACAAAAACAAGGGAGAAAATTGGACCGCTGAAAGCAAATACAGGCGAGCTAGTGGAAAACTACGAAAACATGAGCACATTGTTGAACGACTACATTTTTTCAGTATTCACACAAGAGGATCGAACGACTATTCCGGAAAGGGTTCAAGTGTACGAGGGCGGAGAGGGCGACAAATTGAGGGATATACTCATCACCAGGCAGATAGTCCATGATGAGATAGATAAGCTAAAGAAGAATAAGTCGCCAGGTCCTGACGAGATATTTCCTCGAGTATTAAAGGAATGCAAGGAGTTACTCAGTGTTTATGTGCCCAGTAACTAAAGTGACGCCGATTTTCAAAAAGGGGGACTGGTCAGCTGCTTCCAATTATCGCCCAATTAGCTTAATGTCGGTTAAAGACAAGATGCTGGAGTCTATAATATCCAGGAACATTAGGGAGCATCTAGAGGAACATAGCTTAATTCACGACTCGCAGCATGGGTTTACGAAAGGAGGGTCATGCCTCACCAATCTCTTGTCCTACAATAAGTATTTGAGGCGGTTGACAGAGATGAAAATTATGATGTAAGCTATCTTGATTTTAGTAAAGCGTTTGACAAAATTCCTCACCACCGACTGTTGCTTAAATTACAGGCTCACGGAGTAGAGGGTAAAGTTTTGAACTGGGTCAAGGCATGGCTTAACAATAGGAAGCAAAGAGTACAAATCAATGGTAAAAGATCTGACTGGGGCTATGTTACGAGTGGGGTCCCACAAGGTTCGGTATTAGGTCTACTGTTGTTTATTATTTATATCAATGACTTAGATACAGGAATTAGTAGTGATGTCAGTAAGTTTGCTGATGATACCAAATCGGTTGAGTAATTGAGTCGGATCAGGACGCTAGTATTCTCCAGGATGAACTAAACAGATTGTATGACTGGGCGGATAAATGGCAGATGAAGGGAAGTACAGTATTCTGAGTGTAGGTAGGAACAACCCCTCACATAACAATTACTTAAATAATACTCCCATAAGCAGGTCTGGGTGCGATAGGGATTTAGGGGTCTTAGTGAGCTCTGATCTCCGTCAGAGGGCACAATGCATTCAAGCTAGAAATCGAGCAAACAGGGTACTGGGTTTCATTTCAAGGAGCATAAGTAACAGAAGCGCCGAAGTCTTCCTCAAACTATATTAAGCATTAGTTAGACCTTATTTTGATTATGCGGTTCCGTTCTGGTCACCTTACTATAGAATGGATATCAGAATGATAGAATCGGTGCAGAGGAGGATGACTAAGATGATTCAAGGGTTAAGAAACTTGCCATTCGAGAAAAGACTCAAACAGTTAAACTTGCATTCTCTAGAAAGGCGAAGGGTGCGAGGAGACAATCGAGGTTTATAAATGGATGAAGGGCTTTAATAAGAGAGATATTCATAAGGTTCTGTTGGTAAGAGAACCGGGTAGGACACGTAGTAATGGGTTTAAACTGGATAAATTCAGATTCAACAGGGACATAAGCAAAAATTTGTTTACTAACAGAGTGGTAGATGAGTGGAACAGGCTGAGCAGTCATGTGGTGGTTACCAATACAATTGTCACATTTAAAAATAGATTAGAAAAATTCATGGACAGTGATATTAGGTGGGGTTAGATTCACAGGAGCTTAGGTTCAAAGGAGCTACCTTGTACAGGCCTACCGGACTCTTGCAGACTCCAACGTTTTTATGGTCTTATGCTGGTTAATTAACCAATGCATAAGGGATTTGCACAGTATTGGGGTAAGCAAGAGTAAAAAGTCGAGTGCAGCGGGGTCGCGGGAGGGGGTGAGACATGCAGTTAGCAAGTTCATAAGAGCAGTCAACATGAAAATATCGGTAGAAGATAGAAAGAGAGGCAACATTGCATTTTCCTCTCATTTTTCTCTACTCGTGTACTTTTTTCCTTTCTGTCTCCAATTCTTCCTCTCCAAAACTTTCCTTTCATTTACCTTTCTTCAGTCTCTAATTTCTTTCATCGTTTTCCTCTCTCCTCTCACTTTTCCTCCCCCTCTCTCAATCCTTCGCTATTTTCCTTCCCCCCTCCTGTTTCTCCTCTTCCCTCCCACATCTATGTTATACTACTGCTCCTCCTCCTCTTCCTCCACACCTGCGTTGCACACCTGTCCAGTGCATACCTGCTCGCTGCACACGCCTGACACCGTGACCGTATTTTTGTTATTTTCTAGTGTAATTTTTCGGCAAGTCAGTAATTACAAAATATTTAATGATTCAGTGTTTTTTTTATATTTTTTGGAGGGCACAGTCGAAAGTATTCCTGGTGTAGCTGCGTCGTGTTTTTTCACTTTTTAGAATTCCTTTATATTATTTTGCGCTGAAGGGGCCAGGATTTTTTTTTCCGGTGGTTTGGTTGTTGTTGAATTGGCTAAAACATACGCACACACGTGTGTGTGCGTATGTTTTAGCCAATTTACACACACACACACACACACACACACACACACACACACACACACACACACACACACACACACACACACGTACGCACACACACGCACATGCACACACACGCAAACACACAATAACACACACACGCAAACACATATAAAAACCGCTCTCTTATACATTTCTACCCCTCCACCCCCCCCCCCCCCACACACATCTATACCCCTTTCATATTGTACTTTTCCCCATTTTTTATTATATTTCAATATTGTATTTTTAAAGTGTATAGTTTCAGCTTAACAACTGCAATCTTTTAGTAATCCGATTATTATGTTCGGGGGCTTCGTGGTGCAGTGGTTAGCACACTCGGCTCACAAGCGAGAGAGCCCGGGTTCGATTCCCGAGCGGAGTGGAAAAATTTGGGCGGCTTTTCCGATACCCTACGCCCCTGTTCACCCAACAGTGAATGAGTACCAGGTATTAATCGGGGGTTGTGTCCCGTCTCCTGGGATCTGTTCCTTTCTCCTATAATTCCTTCCCTTCCTGTCTCTCTCCGGCATATGACCACAGATGTTGCGCAGACTAAATCAAACTTTCCTTTTTCCGATTATTATTATTATTATTATTATTATTATTATTATTATTATTATTATGTGTGTGTACACACACACACACACACACACACACACACACACACACACACACACACACACACACACACACACACACACACACACACATTCACACACATTCACAGATAGTCACCTTTCAACATACATCACTGACTCATTAGGCCATTTACTGTGCATTAAATTACCCTTAATAACTCCCCTCTTACCACCGCCTCCTCCTCTCCCCTCCTCTTCCTCCTCCTCCCCTTTCTCCCTTCCCCTTCCTCCTCCTTCCTTCCCATCCTTTTCCCTTTACATCGCAGGTTTCTACTCTCCAATCCTCGCATACACTGTCTCTTCTCTTTCCTTCACTTCTCTTAATTTTTATTCCGTTTGCCTCCATTTGCTTTCCATCCTCACCCCTCTATTTTCTCTAGCACTCGTGTTCCAACCTTTCCTCTCCTCTCTCTTCTCTTTTCCTCCTTCCTATTTTTAGTTTCTCTTCTCCGTCTCTATTCATTGTCTAACGCTCACTCTACCAGCGCTTGTATCCTCTTTTATCCCTCCTCCTCGCCCCTTTGTCCCTCCCCTCCCTGCCCTTCCTTGGCTTTCCTTTCCTCCTCCTCCTCTCTATTCTTCTTTCCTATACCAGCTTCTCTTTTTCCGTCTTTATTCATTGTCTCTAACGTTCACTCTTCCAGTGCGTGTATCGTTTCCTTCTGTCCTTCCTCCTTCCCCATTGTCCCACCTCTCTCTTCCCTTCCTTGGCTTTCTTTTCCTTTCTCTATTCTTTCATATTCCAGTTACTTCATCTCTATTCATTGTTTCTAACGCTCACTCTTCCAGCGCGTGTATCCTTTCCGTCTGTCCCTCCTCCTTGCCCATTGTCCCACCTCTCTCTTCCCTTCCTTAGATTTCTTTCCCTTTCTCTATTTCATATTCCAGTTGCTTCATCTCTTTTCGTTGTCCCTAACTCTCCCTTTTCTAGCGTGTGTATATATCCTTTCCATACGTCCCTACTCCTCGCCTCTCGCCCCTCCCCTCCTCTCCCCGCCCTTCCCAACTCTTTTCTTTCTTCCTTTTCCAGTTTCACTTTCTACGTCTCTATGCATTGTCCCTAACGCTTCTTTCTCTCGCGAATGTATCCTTTCCTTCCATCCTTCCTCCTCGCCCTTTGTCCCTCCCCTCCCCACCCTGCCTCGCCTGTCCACGCTCAGCGGTGATGCATGGACCCGCTCGCTGTGCCAAAATTATCGGGATGGCCCTCCGCTGGAACAGAAAATTTCCTACTGATTAAACGGTGACAAATGGTGGCTGATCTATCTCCTTTTCCCTCCCTACATGCACAGGTACACACACGCACACACACACACACACACACACACACACACACACACACACACACACACACACACACACACACACACACACACACACACACACACACACACACACGCACACGCACACGCACACACGCACACACACCCACACCCACACCCACACACCCACACACACACACACACACACACACACACACACACACACACACACACACGCACACACACCCGCACACCCACCCACCCACACACACACCCACACCCACACACACACACACACACACACACTGCTCTCTCAGTATCAAGGCGTCTCTATGCAATATCGAAAATTGCATCTGCATTGTTTTTTTCATTATGTTCTTTTGTTATTGGACAACAGTAGTGCACGGCTTTGTTCCTGCCGCTTCTCTGTTTTAATGATTAATCTTTTTTTTGTTGTTCATATGCAGTAAACTCCTGTCCGATCCAGTAGGCGCACACACACACACACACACACACACACACACACACACACACCGCTCCGGTAGTTCAATCGGTTAGAGCGCCGCGCTGCAAGGTTTTCGGTCAAACAGGCGGCGGTTCGAGCCCAGCTCACGCCGGATTCTTTCCGTTGACTAAGAGTGGTTACTGTCCCCCCTTCAGCAAGGGGGATGGGGTGTGTGGTGTGTGAGGTCCTGGCAGTACCCAGAAATCGACAATAATGAGCACTTGCTCACGTCGTGAGGGTACCTGCTGGCGAAAGCGAGTCCAACTCGTGATCAAGCCGTGGTGAATTACACACACACACACACACACACACACACACACACACACGCGCACAGAGGCCATGGATTAACGTGCTATTTTTGGTAAAGCCCTAAAAGAATGACTCCAGAATTCCATGCGTCTTCAGCCTCCTGTAGGTTTTATTGACCTTTTATTGTTGTTGTTTTATCAGTTTTTAAAAAAAATTAACCATTTTTTTTATAATTTTACAATTTAATTAATTATTTTACCCTGTTTTTAATTGAATACTGTTTGGTACAGTTTTGAAATATAGTTTATTTGATATTTTATTCTGCGCCACATGACCTTGAAGTTGCGGCGCCAAGACAAACGCCATAATAATCATTCAATAATCAATCCAGAATACCACGTTTAGTCATTCTTGGCGGAGCCGTGGAAATGCCGTGACTGGAGGTTAGAGAGAGGGAGCAGGCAGCGTTACCCCTTCTTCACCATTGCTGACTGATAACGATAGAGACGAAAATAATGAAAAAAACCAGGCGTGATTATCGTGCTAAAAATATAGGCTGCAAAAAAGGAGATAAAATAAGTAAATAAGTAAATAATAAGGTAATAATAAGTAAATAAGTAAATATCAACGAACATTCTTTACATCTCAACAGAATTTCTCCCAGCCAGGACGTTAATGTTGTTTCTTACTTGAGATTGTTTTACGCCCGGCGAACATAAATTTTGGGAGGTGAAAGACGCTTACAATGAAATTTTTGAAGTAATTAATCCCGACCAAATAACAAAACCTAAATAATGATGTAATAATGTATCTCCGGGAGGTAGTGAGCTAGTTTCCACCAGTGTGTGTGTGCGTGTGCGTGTGCGTGTGCGTGTGTGTGTGTGTGTGTGTGTGTCGCAGGGCGGTAAGTCTCCTTCAGTTAGCATTATCTCGTCACTGCTTTCAAATATTAAGCAGCAGATGAGATATTTTTGCGACCTTCCCGCACCTGTATTTCTCGAGCTTCTTGTGAGAGGTCAAAGGTGAGGAAGGAAAATTAGAAGAACGAGAGGGAATGGAGGAGGAGGCGGTGGCGGAGGCGTAGGCGGCTGAAGAGGAGGAGGAGGAGGAGGAGGAGGAGGAGGAGGAGGAGGATGAGGAGGTCATGATTAAGGTGATGATGATTAAGAGAAGGATGGTAATGATAATGATGATGAGTAAAGGGTAGGAGGAGGAGGAGGAGAAGGAATAGTAAGGAAGAGATTTATAAGAGGAGGAGAAGGAGAAAGAGGAGGAGGAGAAGGAGGAGAAGGAGGAGAGAGCGAAAGTGGCGGTAAGGGGATTATTGTGTGGACCATAATTAGGAGTAGGAAGAGAATAATAATAACAGAAAATAGGAGGAAGAGAAAGTAGGTGGAGAAGGAGGAGGATTAAAAGAAAGTGGAGAAGAAGAACGATTGATATAGACCCAAACAGAGTCCCCTTGATGAGCAGAAATATATATAACAAGTAAGAGAGAGCGATAACAAAGTAAGAAGAATAAAAAAGGGGAACAAAAACAAAACTTAAGGCAAGGTAAAGTAAGGCAAGGTAAGGTAAGGCAAGGTAAAGTAAGGCAAGGTAAAGTAAGGTAAAATAAAGTAAGGTAAGGTAAGGTAAGGTAAAGTAAGGCAAGGTAAAGTAAGGTAAAGTAAAGTAAGGTAAGGTAAAGTAAGGCAAGGTAAAGTTAGGTAAGGTAAAGTAGCATTTCTTGAATCGTTGCTTTATGTGTCTTCGGTGTGTCGTGTGTTCCCTGCCCCCACCCTCCTCGCTCTTCTCGTGCATGGCTGGGTATGGGCTGGGTATGTATGTGTGTGTGTGTGTGTGTGTGTGTGTGTGTGTGTGTGTGTGTGTGTGTGTGTGTGTGTAGTTGGGGGAGGGGCGTTGTGTGAGAGGGAGTAGGATGAGGCGCCCCGGACAAGTGTTGCGTCCTGTGTGCTCTGAATAACTGGCTAACTCGTAGTGTGTGTTAGGAGGGGGGAGTGTGTCAATGCGTGTGTTTCATCCGCATTCTTTCTTTCTTTCTCTCTCTCTACTTCTTTCTTTTCCACTGGCTCATTCCTCTTCCCTCCTTTCTTCCTTCTTTGTCCTGTTCCCTGTCTTTACCGCTCTTGTATCTTCCCGCTCTTTATCATCCCCCCTTTCTTTCTCTTCTCTTCTTGCATCACATTCCGTCATTTTTATCCTCCTTCATTTTCTCCTTTTCCTCCTTCCCCTCTTTTCTCTCTTTATCGCTCTTCCTTATTCTATTCTGCTTCCCTCCCGTCCCTTCTCTCTTCAGCTGCTTCATTCTCTACCTCCTCCTCTTCCTTCTGCTCCAGCTCCCTTTCTTCCTATCATGCCTCCTTTCCCTTTTTTCCCTCCCTCTCTTCTTTCCTTTTTCCTCTCACTATCGCCCTTCCTTTTTCTTCTGTTTCCCTACCTCCCCCTCTCTCTTCAACTACTACATTCTCTCCCTCCTCCTCTTCCTTCTGCTACTTCCTCTCTCTCTCTCTCTCTCTCTCTCTCTCTCTCTCTCCCCCCCCCCCCGTCCCGGTTTGTGCGTAATCTACAAATACCTTCATCGGTTGTTCCTCCAGTGAAGGTTTTATTTCTTCCGTTATTCATCTGCCTCGCCTTTCACCGGAGATACAAATTGCTTCCATGTCAGTGTGTGTGTGTGTGTGTGTGTGTGTGTGAGTGTGTGTGTATGAAAACATGATCAAGAGAGAGAGAGAGAGAGAGAGAGAGAGAGAGAGAGAGAGAGAGAGAGAGAGAGAGAGAGAGAGAGAGAGAGAGAGAGAGAGAGAGAGAGAGAGAGAGAGAGAGAGAGAGACGGCAAACGCTGTATTGGTGGCAAATATTATTACAAGCGGCGCAATACTTATTCATTTAAAACGTGAATTGAAATACCACGCCAATATAATCATTCAGCGATAAAAATACCCTCCAGATAATGAAAATTTCTCACGCGGAAAATGCAAACCTTTCACATTTCTTTTCATAACATTTTGAGGAAGTAAACAGACCGTGAATATATAAAAAAAAAAAAAACATTGGCTATCTAAAAAAAAAAAAATCATATAAAATCATTCCTCAAGATTCTCCCTTTCGTGCACAGCCGACCGCCGCCAGCCTCTTCAGATACGCCCCTTTGATATAGTTCGGAACTTTGTCGAGGGCCAGGGTTGCGGGAGGGAAGACCTGTTGACGGGCGAGCTTTCCCTTGATTTATGTCCGCGGCGTGATAATGACTCTTCGTGGAGGGCGAGGAAGAGCCACGAGGCGCCGACACTAATACAGCTGATTCCCTGCAGGACGAACATAGGCTGTGTTTGCAGGGCGTCCTGGAGAGGCGGAAGGAGGCGGTGGGGAGGGTGCATAAAGGGCGGTAGGGAGGGGACGTGTTGGGCAGGGTGTAGGGTGTGAGAAGGGGTGCAGGCAGGGTGTGGGGTGTGAGAGGACGTGCAGGCAGGGTGTGGGGTGTGAGAGGACGTGCAGGCAGGGTGTGGGGCTCATGCAGGGCGGGGGTGACGTGGTGGGCAGGGTGTGGGGTGTTAGAGGACGTGCAGGCAGGGTGTGGGGCTCATGCAGGGCGGGGGTGACGTGGTGGGCAGGGTGTGGGGTGTGAGAGGACGTACAGACAGGGTGTGGGGCTCATGCAGGGCGGGGGTGACGTGGTGGGCAGGGTGTGGGGTGTGAGAGGACGTGCAGACAGGGTGTGGGGCTCATGCAGGGCGGGGGTGACTTGGTGGGCAGGGTGTGGGGTGTGAGAGGACGTGCAGGCAGGGTGTGGGGTGTGAGAGGACGTGCAGGCAGGGTGTGGGGTGTGAGAGGACGTGCAGGCAGGGTGTGGGGCTCATGCAGGGCGGGGTGTCGTGGTGGGCAGGGTGTGAGGTGCATATGGCGGGAGGTATAACCTTGGTATACATTCCTTCCGCCGCGTGGGACACCCTAGCCGCCCTTTGAGCCGTGACTGACACCCATGAGTCGTTTCTCGGTGCTTTCCCTCACCTCCGCCGCCCCTCAGCCAGTACTACTACACCCCCTCACGCTGTCCCTCTCAAGTCTGGCAGCCTCGTAGATACTCAGTTTAATCTATGGTTCCAGCCTCACAACATTAGTCGAGATTTTAACTCAAATGGACTTTGTAAAACGTTTATTTTACCAACACATTCATAATACTTGCGTGTTTTCGGGATGTCGTTCAAGCTCGTATCCCAGTGGTTCCCGTTATTTGGAGTAATAGTGTGTCTTAAAAATTCACCGGCTCGGGGTACACAGGGCCGGGCGTGGCAGATTGGAGCGGCGGGTCACGTTTCCTATCGCTGAGTGACGGGCGGCGAGCAGCGGGCCTGGCCGTGGGCTGACTCCTGGAGCAAAGTTTGTAAGTGACGGACGTGACCTGACCACGACGCCCTCACGATGCCGCGCGGGAACACTGAAGCTCTTTAGGCTCAATTACAACCAAAAACACCTTCCTTTAGTTTAAGTTTTCAATGATTTCCAATGACATTTACCTGATAATTCATTTAAGGCAATAAAAATTCAAATGCGATGCCCAGTTGCAGGCAGCAAATGTAGTACTTACTCAATAAAATACTCCCAGCGCCATTTAGTAACGGAATATAAATTTGTTCCGAGTTGTGGTGAAAACTTTTTGTTGGCTCTCATCGCGTGCCACAGACATGCCAACGCTGTCTGTGTCAGGGACTCGCTGTCTGGCGGCGATCAAGAACAGCTGACGTGGCGGAGCGGCTGAGTGGCAGGTGCTCCATAAGCCGCTCAGGGAAAGACGTTGTTGTGACGGCATCTGCGTAGTATCTATAATGGCGCTCACCGGATGATTTATTTCAAACATCTAATTGTAATAAGCGGCCATTACTCAAGTCTTTCATGATTATGTATTGATTATTACTCTCAGAGAAGGAGACCTAACCCACACTGCACGTTTAACCTTTGTCTCTGTATTTCTGTCTTGTTACCGATGGAGCACGATTAATTACGTCATCATTAATTGAGTACTGTTTATTCAGTGCATACTCGTACATTTAGGTTTAATACGCATATGTTATTAATTGTATGTGTAGCACAATATTGTGATTTAGTGGCTTGCTGAGGATCTAAAACATGCACGTAATATTGAATTAAATTCCGAATACGTGTGATCGGGTTACGGGGAGTGAGGTAACTTGGTGCGTCACTGAGCAAGACTTGATTCTTTTTACACCAGAGGAGTCAAATAAATTAAAATGTAAAAGAGAAAGAGAACTATTACTTCAAATGAATGTTTTTCTTTTTTTTCCGCGATTCACAGATACTTCAAATCGCATAACACATTTTGAAGTTTAACGTTGTCCCACACTCCGTCTCACACTCGCACGTCTTACCTTAGCAACTAATATAGAGAGAGTAGCGGGCCTCTCAGTGCGGAGGAGATAAAAGAGGCGATAAAGAAGGGGAGAGGGAAAAAATACGTAGTTTTCTTCCGTCTGTTATGTTATTGGGCCACTGTAGACATTTTGGGCTGTGTGTGTGTGTGTGTGTGTGTGTGTGTGTGTGTGTGTGTGTGTGTGTTCTAATGCTCAGTTCAAGATGGCAAATAAATGTTATAATACTCGTACAAACGCATGCTCATTATTCGTATAAGTTATTTAGAACTGGACGGTCCGTGAGGCGGGCGTGATAAAAAAAATAAAATAATGCAGCGTAGTTAAAATGTACCCTGTCATTGTGTCGACGCTAATCAGTTGCTGTCAGGAGGTAGGAATGCAATAGAGTGGAAAATGATATAATCTGCAAAATTCACTTAACGTACTGAGAATTGATTTTCGCACATAATTTTAATACGAATCACTTGTGGCAGAAATATGTGAATTCTCTGTGACTGACGGCGTGTCCAGTAGAGGAGGAAGTGGATCTTTTGTCTATGTATGTCTATGTAAACACAAGACCTTTCTACGCTTTGCTCCCCTCCAGTGCTGACGTTCCTGGCCAGTGCTCAGACTTTGCCGGGACGCATCTTCCTGATCTCTCTACGGGTATGTGGTCACCAAGTAAAGACGCTCGACTGCAGCTGAGAAATTAACCATAAGGTGTTCTGGAAAATACTCTCACTGTGATTCCCACTCAAGATTACTCGGTGACTTATATACCTTACCTAACTTAATCTAACGTAACCTGTTTTGTTCGAGAGCGGGCGCCACATACCATCAGAGATCTCGGAAATACGCTGCAGGGAACGAAAATAGGCACATGTGTGAACGAAGAGATTTAGGAACGCGTCTGTGTGGCAGGACAGCTTATGTAAACAGAACAGGAGCCCGGCCAAGTAGAAGAAAAAAAGAAAACTCAAAGCGCGGGCATTACATTCATTCACTTCGTGTGGCTTAGCAGATAATAATTATCATTGCGATGTTCCTTCTTACGTCACGCAACCTTAAACGACTTAAGAAGAGACAAGCGAAGGTAAACTGAGAAAGTGTAATAATAAAAAGAAAAAAAACCCCAGAATAGTCAAGGAAGTAACGAAAAAAAAGTAATTTTAAAGAAAAAGAAAACTAGAAAATAAAATGAAAAATGCGAAAAAAAATGAGAATATGTTGAAGGTAAACTGGAGAAAGGAACTCGGACAACAAAGATAAGAGGAAACAAAAGTGAAACGTTCGATTGTGCCAACACGGGCGGAAAGGGACGCTGGCGGCGCGGTGGGAGTGTCCAGGTGGCTCAGGGCGGCCAGGTGAGGCTGATAACTGCCGTCCAGGGGAACTACTTTACCGAAAACTCTTTATTATCAAGGCACCTCAACGTAGGAAATCGACCCTTTGGCCACACAACTCTCTATTCTTTTGCCTGAGTAGCGCTTAGTGGGGGTTTGTTTTTTTCTTTTTCATCCTTGAGCTGCTTCCATTATTGTAAAAAAAATGGAAACAATGTACATGCAAAAGTGCTTGACGCTGAAACCTCCGAAGAGTAAAGGAAAAAAGATAAATAAATCGTTGTTGGTATGTAACGGTGTAATTTCTGGTTTCTGTTTACGTGTATGGAACAGACAGCGACATCTTGTTCCAAGCAAGAGTTGATATGCTAAATGATAGTAGTTTAAAAACAAACAAATGTATCATCTTAATAATAACAGACTGGCAGTCTCCGGCTCTCCATTAGCATCCCATTAATACCGCGTGACATAATTGCCTCATCTAAACTATTTCCGCTGACACATAGAGGGGCAATTTATCTTAATTTGATCACAATTTCGCTGCCCCGTAACATTCGTGCCGACTCGTGACAAATGACCCGTCGCCCTCCTGGGAACAAACATCACGGTAACATTCCGTTAACTTTATCAGCTCCTACGAACTACAAATACTGAAAACTGAGGTGGCGGCGGCGGTGCGCTCAGCCATGAAAGCAAACCTTGCCTCAAAGCTTGAAATGAAATGGTAATCCTCTAAAATATACACAGGCAGCAGTTAATTTTTTTCACAGCAAGATAGGCAGACAAAAGGCAAAAAAACAAAACAACAACAACAAAATAAAAATAAAACAACAACAGCAACAACAACAAAAAAAAAAACCGCTAGGCACTGCTCCAGAAAAAGAAATGCGAGGAGAGGTCAGTTTCGGAAGGAGAGGTGTCTTGATATTCTTTTACATTCTAACTTTCCTTCCATTCTCATTTTCGTTAGTAGGGTGGACTGTGCCAGTTTGTTACTGTACCACTTCACCAGGTTTTTACTTTACTACCTTACTAGATACTCTACTAATAAGAATGCCTTACTAGATTGTAATAAATTGTTATATCATTCAATCTAACACTTCATTTTCATTCTCGTGAGTAAGGTGGGCTATATTTTACTACTTTACTACTGTGGATTGTTATTTTGCAACTTTACTAAATACGTTACCAATAATGATACTTTACTGGATAAGAATGCACTAATAAATCATTCTGTCTTTCCCTTCATTCTTATTTCCGTTGTTAAGGTGGCTCATACTTCTCTAGATTGTTACTTCACTACTTCACCTGATACCTTACTAATGATAATTCTTTACTATATAAGAATACACTACAAGATAGATAGATAATGTCAGCTGAAGGAGAACTAACTATATTACCACTAGCAGCCGTCTTTCCATCGCCTCCAGTACACGCGCTGAAAACCAAGGCTCCTGGTAATCACTCTGAGATCGGTAGATATGGAGGAGGGGCGTCGGGGATGGGGAAACTAATAGAAATAGGGCTTCGTGTGGATCATTGGGTAGAGGGAGAGCTGTTTTTCCCGGGGGACTGCCGGGTAATGGAGGGATTCTTTCGGGATACTAGTAGACGAGGAGACACTGGCATGGCTTAGTGAGTGTAGGAAGCCTCTTGGGTGGACCGCTGGAGGCTGGTTGTATGTGAGTGGAGGTAGGCAGTGTGCAGCAAGGAGGGTGTTTTGCTGAGGCTGGCTGGTTGGTAGAGACTGGGAGAGTGAAGAAGACCTCGATGATAGCTTAAAATATACTTGACCACATCCATAACATCTTCCTCCTCCTTCATACACACACGTACGCACATCTACCGTAGTTTTTCCAGTCTGTTTTCAAGGGAATTCACTACTCGGACATGGATATGATACGCTGGCAGTCTCTGGAACAACCGAGGAAACGCACTACAACACATCTAACACCCACTTTCTTCCTCTCCTTCCCCGCCTCTCTCTCACGCTCACATCTCCGTTCTTCATTTCCTTCTGTCTCTTTTGAAGGTGGTTGGGTTCTCAGGTTTGGCAATGTGATGTGGAAGGCGACGGTTCAATATGAGAGAACGTGTCCGTCGTTTATGAGGAGTACAGTTTTAAATAACTTGAAATCGACTGAAAAATCTTTTCTTTCAAAGCAATTTAAAGTTAGCAACAGTTGAAAGAGGGTTCGTGTAATTGGTACGATTGCCACAGAATACACTTTTAATTGTTTTTTTTATGAGTGAACTGAATTGAATTTTGATGGCTGGCACGCGCAGCGATGAATAGTGGTTTACTTCAGCATTTTTTTGCATATAATTCACTAACCTACAAAATAAATAGATGTGTTTTGAGGTTTATCTCCCCTGAGATATTTTTTTTTACATACAACCAATGAGCCTACCAAAGAAATAGCTTTTTTATGGTAATATTCTTTGAGATATTATTTTTTTCCACATACCTCATAAACCTAGGAAAGAATAACTATTTTTTAGGCTTTTGTTTCGTGAGACTTTATTCTTTTACATAATTCATTAACTTAGCAAAAAATAGCTGTTTCTGAAGTTTATTTTCCCTAGAACATTATTTACTTACATATCATTCATTAACCTGCCACAGAAGTAGATGTTTTTGAGGTTTATCTTCACTGAGACATGATGTTTTATTTGTGATCAACGATGTTTTTTTTTTCCAGGGACAGCTGTTGTAGGCCGAACACAACGCACACTAGACACGCCGACTGCCAGGCCTCGGCGAGTGGCGCTGGAGGGTCACCGGCAAAACCCAAGTTGGGGTTGGGAATACGCTAAAAGTGCGCGTGACCTCGGTGCTCATCTTTGTCAATATGGATGGTCACCGGAGAGAGAGGAAAATGAGTAAGAAACACGATGTGTCTTTCTGGGGCAGTGAGGTGTGTGGAAAATGACTAATAACATGGAAAAAAAAGAACAGAAAAGTTGGAAAGAAAACTATAAAACGGAAGTGATATAAATCAGAAAGACGCTGTGACTTTATGGGGATGCGAAATTGTTGTAAAGTGACTAAGAACGTGGAAAATGCAAAAGTGAACAGAAAATAGTGAAGGAAAACTGAAAACTATGAAAAACAGGAAGGCAGTAAGCTTATAGAAAATGAGACAAAGGCTTATAATGATAGGATTTCGTAGAGTATATATAATTGAACATGAAAAATGACCCCCCACATAAAATAGTGAAAGTAGAAAAAATAAATGAATATAAAAGACAGACAAACATGAAACAACAGAAAATAGAAAAAAAGTGAATTTGAAAGACGGACACCTTTTTTTTTACGTGTTAGCTTATAGCGCCGGCAGGCTTTCTTCAGGGGCCTGGTGGTCGGCCCAAGCCCATTATAACGCAGGTCAGTGTTTATAGTGGTGCCATCTATTCTTGGCTCATGCTGCTCCCCGGAGCTCATTCTTGAAAGACTTCGACGGTTCTTCTATAGGGTCTGAGTTGACAGGTGGTCTCCAGGACAGCATGTCTTAGACCACTCGCCGGTGACTGAAAAATCCCAGGTGGTAGCGGCGGATTCGAACTCGCGTCGTCCAGAACGCGGTGAATGCGGGGCCCACACACTAACCACTCAGGCACCGCCTCCCCTAGACATGATACAATAAGAAAAAAGGCAACTTGAGAGATGGATAAATAAGAAAGAGAGCGAACAGTTTAAATTCTAAAATGATAAATGAAAAAAGTGTCATCCAGTGAGCACCTTTGACCTTACTAAAGAGGTGGTGGAACTGGCTGAGGATGGAATAATCGCTGGAAGCCACCACCACCACCACCACCACCACCGCAGACATGGAACGCTCATCTGAAGGTATATTACTATTTTTTTAACATTCTTATATTATTTCCGTTTTCTTTTAAGAGTAAATTGTGGTGTGTGTTTTTTCATCTATATGTAAGTCACGTTTTGGTCCCTTTATTATGATTTGCCTCGAGGTCCTTTTTCAATTCACTTCTTTCTTGTTTCTTTATATTAATCACTTCTTTTTTAATTCACGTTTTGGTTTCTTTTTCGTAATTCGCCTCCTGGTCTCTTTTATTTATTTATTTATTTCATTTTTTTTGGGGGGGGGGGTTCCTTAGTTCTTTAGTTCTTTAGTTCTTTAGTTTAGTTAAGCTCTTGTTGTTTTATGATTATTATTTTTTTTTAATTCATATCTATTTTTTTTTCTAATTCGCCTCTTGGTCTCTTTCTAATTCATTTCTTGTTTTTTTTCATAATTTACACGTCTTGTTTTAATTCACCTCTTTCTTTTATTTCGGTGCCAACAAAACCAACCAACCAGGGAACAGCAGCGTCGTGTGAATGTTGTTGTTTTGGCTCTTCGTTCATCTCGCTTTCTTGTAGCATCATCATAATAATCTTCACAGCCCAGAAAATCATTGTTGCCTTATAGTTATCTGTTCATACCATCTTCTCATCCTTCTTATCTCTTGTGCCTTTTTTTATATCCTTTAATTCCTCCTGTTTTACTTGACTTATTTATTCTTCAATTATGTGTTATTTTGTTATGTATTTTCTTTTGACCTTAGCGAGTCTCTTGTGTTCTTTTTCTCTAATTTATTTCCCGTGTGTAATATTTCAATATCACTTTTCTTCACTTATGCATATTTTTCTACATACTTTATTTCTAACCTTCTCGCGTCTCTTGTGGTCTTTTTCTATAATTTATTTATCCGAATGTCTTATTTGATTACGTTTATTCTCCATTTCTGCATTATTTAGTTATATATCATCTACCTTTAATATTATCATACGCCTCCGTGGTCTAGCGGTCAGCGTGCCTGGCTTCTACTCCGCGGGCCCGGGTTCGAATCCCGGCCCAGGCAGTGTGTGTAGCTCACCCAGCTGTTCATCCTCCCTCTCGGGCTGGTCTATAAATGGGTACCTGGGAAAACCTGGGGAAACCTGGGGAAGGTAAACTGTGGTAATCCGGATGTCACACTGGCCCTGTGTCCCGGGGTAATGGGCTCCCTCCCACCACAGGCTCAGGGGTCAATGTTAAAGAGATGAACACCGAGGCCACGCGCTGCTACAGCGTATGCCCCCAACTTTACCTTTTACCTCTAATCTTATCACGTCTCGTGCTCTATTTTTCTATAATTTAATTAATTATCGTACATTATTCATTCATACACTGTTTTGTTATGTATTCTCACCTTTTCTCATTCATGTCTCACGGTTTGTTACAGAAAAGGTACCAACCATATGTTTTTTTTTTGTTATACACTCTGCGGCTGTTTCGTTGTTTTCCTGTCACCTTTACCATCCACAGTCGTAAGGAGGTATAACACAAGGTTTTCTATCCGCATCATGATTGTGTACACCTGCTCCTTGTGTTCCTTTAACCGTCCTGACACCCCACACCACACCCTGCACACACGCACCCCCCAATACATACACGCCCCCCCCCTCCCCCCAAACACACACACACAGGCCACGGTCCTATCCTTCCTTCCTTCCTTGCTTGTCGTTTTTATAGTCGCGGAAACATTTTATCCCTTTGAAACGAGAGCGAAAGAAAACGCAGTAATTATATGATGCGAGCAGGTATTAAGACGGTTTAACGACCAAAAGCATTAGAGCAAGAAAACAGGAGGAAATTGCTAAAGGCTCCGTGCAATCATCGTGAGGCAGGGAGGAGGAGGAGCAGGAGGAGGAGGAGGAGGAGGAGGAGGAGGAGGAGGAGAGGCTTGGAGAGGAAAGGTGAGATGAGAGGAGAGGAAAGGAGAGAGAGAAAGGTGAGGAGAGAGAAAGGGGAGAGGAGAGGTGAGAGCTGATAAAAGAAGAGGTCGGTTAAGAGAGGAAAGGAGAAGGCGAGGAGAGAGAACAGTGAAGCGAAAGGAGAGGAGAGAAAGATGGGTAAAGAAAGATGAGAGAGAGACGTAAGGAGAAAGGAGAGAAAGGCGAGGGAAGAGAAAAAGAGCGGAAAGGGAAGGGAGGAAGAATGGAATGGGAGGAGGGAGAGTGAGAGAGAGAGAAGACGTCGCTATCCTATGTTCGTTTTCCCCATTTCCCTTTGTCCTTTCCTCTCTAAGTGGTTCTGGATGGGTAGAAGTGGTGATAGTTGTGGTGCTGGTGGTCGTGGTAGGTGGTGGTGGTGATGTTGAGGGAGGTGGCTGTAGTAGTAGTTGGTTTAGCGAGTGGTGGCGTCTGGTTGTGGCGGTCTTGGTGGTTTTCCTTTGTGTTGTTCTTTTCAAGTGTTGTGCGCGCCGTGGCCCGAGGCTTTCATTAAGTTTGCGGGAGGATGGTGTTGTCTTTATGGCCGCCCCTTGAGGATGCGTCCGCGCCGAGTGGGTTCAATTCAGTCCAGGGGCGGCGAGGAGAGGATTAGACTCGGCCCTCCGTCACGCCGAACTTACTTGTAATTCTGCGGAAAAGGTTCACGCGGTCGAGTGAGGCGAGTCTCGGCTCACCCGCTGGAAACAAATGATGCAAGGCGACAAATTAAGGTGAGGGGGAACGGCGAGTG
>NC_066529.1:16250349-16262849 GCF_024679095.1 Eriocheir sinensis
AATATGTGGACGAGACGCATCGCTGAGGTTCCCGTCCACCCACGCACAACCCTTGGCCACGAAAGTCCTCTGCGTCATGCTGCTGGCCGCTCCTCGCCTCCCTGGGCCTGGACGCGCTGTGGCGGCCCTCCTTGGTCTTGTTAACATCACTCATTAGCAGTCTGTTTGAACCTCGCCGCTTAGGGACCGAGCTGTGAATGATGACGGTTTGCCTCCCTGCTCTTCCTCTTTTGGGTAAACAGATGAAGTTTATTGGCGTGGCGAAAAAGAGAAATTGAAAAGTAAGATAAACTGCTTAATGGAAAGAAGAAAAGAAAGAAAATAAGAAAGTCCCTAAGCGTATTTTTTCTCTTGCAAGTCGTTTTCTGTGACGCCTTAAAGTTTTTGCCCTAATATGAACCTACCTCAGTCTTTTCTAAAATATTGGCTTTCAAAAATTCAAAGTCAGCGTTCAGGGGTATTTAAACATCACAGTAAAGCTAGAATACAATTAATTAGTAAAGTACAGTAAAGCATATAAAGTACATCAAGCCTTCCCTACTAACCTTATTCAAACCGGATTCACCAGGACAAAGAAGGATATAATAATTTTCTGTATTTATATATTCAATTTTTTTTTAATCGGCCGCTTAAAGTAAATGAATTTAAGTACAGGAAACCTTTTACACTGACCTTATTCAAAGCGGATTCATCGAGACGAAGAAGGGTGTTATAATTTTACAGCTATTTATATATTTACATTTTCTTTGCCGTTTTAAGCAAATGAATTCAAGTACAGTAAACCTTTCCCACCGGCCTTATTCAAACCTGATCCACCGAGAAAGATTTAATAATTGTCTCTCTATTTATATATTTACTCTTTCATTAGTCTGTACTTTGTCTCAAGAAAATATATTTTCAGAAGAGGCGTCACGAAAGTCTTAGGCCCCGCGCCGCCCCGGGATCCCCCCACGCGAGACAACGCTTAACTTCTGTCCTAATTATCATTTACTTTCGAGTGCTGAAATTAAGCGAGTTTCTGGTGTGTGTGTGTGTGTGCTGCCACATTGCGCGGGTTTTAAAGCGTCGGAATGACAGCACACGGCCGGGGTGATGAATTAGCAGTGTACGTGACAACACTGATATTACGTTTTATGGCCATGCAAATGTACGGAAATGAAAAACGGAAGAGTGTTACTGGTAAAAACAAAGAGCAGCTCAGTCATTTAAATCACGCACGGCAGCATGTTGAGTAATTTTCAACACGCACCACAAAAAATATCTATAATTAAAGAGAAATGTCAGCACGGTAAAGTAAACTGATATATACGGCTCATATGACGCGATGATAGTTTTAATGTGAGTGGCATTTAAACGCTCTTGTGCCGTGCTAATGATGCCTGACCTTTGCTCTCAAACACGCATATCTTAAAGCGAGCTTCTCTTACCTGACTCTGACCTTTATAGCCCTGTTCCTCACTCTCCTTACTTCTCCTTATCATCATAGTTCTTCTCGTCCCTTTCTTTCCCGCATCCTGTTTCTCCTCACCTTATTTCTCACTCTCACTCTCGTCCATCTCCTCGGCCTTCTCGCTCCTCTCCCTTACTTCCCTGCTATGCAAAAATAATATCTTCATTCCTGTCACTCTACCCAATTTTAGTAAGTTAATATCTACTGCTTGTGTGTGTGTGTGTGTGTGTGTGTGTGTGTGTGTGTGTGTGTATGGGGATGGATAGGGATAGAGAGAAGCCTTTCCTGGTTTCTCTCCTAATCCCATGATGCTTTGAGGGCGCCGGGATAAGAGTGGAGTACTAAAGCAAATACTCGCGCCATAAGCCAACAGGTTTTCACTGATCTGGTTTCCCTGCTTCCCCGCCCATGTATTTTGTGAGTCTCCTTCTGTTCTTTGTTTTTCTCGGCTCTTCATATTCTGCCTGTCTATCTCTCTGCTAGTGGTATGTCGTCTGTTTGTCTGCTAATCTGTAAGTCTTTCGGTCTGTTTTCCTCCCGTTCCTCCTCCTCCTCCTCCGCCTCCTCTTCCTCCTTCTACTTCCCCACCTCCTTCTTTTCCTCCTCCATATTACGAGGCCGGCCATTGGTGGAGACATGTGTGAGGCCGCGACAATAGATCAGTCGGTTATGTTCCTGTTTTGCAGCCTTTGTCGAATTCCCTTTGTCGTCCTCCGCGGCGTGTGTCACGACCCGGCGGAATAAAGGGATTGTTTTTATCTCTTGTTATCATCATCATTCTTATTATGATTATTTTTATTGTTTTTGTTATTATTCATGCATTAATTTATTCTGCTTGTGCAAAATTTGGCAAGAGGGATGGGTAGTGATGGTCGTGGTGGTGGTGGTGGTAGTGGCAGTGGTGATGGTAGCACTTGTGGTGTCTGTAGCAATGAAGGGTGGGTCGGTGGTGGCGGTGGTGGTGGCGGTGCTGGTAGTGGTGATGGTAGCAGCTGTTGTGTCTGTAGCAGTAAAGGGTGGGTCGGTGGTGGCGGTGGTGGTGGCGGTGCTGGTTGTGGTGATGGTAGCAGCTGTTATGTCTGTAGCAGTAAAGGGTGGGTCGGTGGTGGTGGTGGTGGTGGCGGTGCTGGTTGTGGTGATGGTAGCAGCTGTTGTGTCTGTAGCAGTAAAGGGTGGGTCGGTAGTGGTGGTGGTGGTGGTGGTGGTAGTGGTGATGGTAGCAGCTGTGGTGTCTGTAGCAGTAAAGGGTGGGTCGGTGGTGGCGGTGGTGGTGGTGGTAGTGGTGATGGTAGCAGCTGTTGTGTCTGTAGCAGTAAAGGGTGGGTCGGTGGTGGTGGCGGTGGTGGAGGGCGCAGGTGTACACATCCTCGTAATTTCACAGATCCGCGGGTCTGTAGAGGATGGGAAGGGAAGAGGAGGGATGATGACGGGTCGGGCCAGGGCTGCCACGCTGGGGACAATGGCTGCATGAAGAAGAAAATGGCTGAAAGGAATATTGTAAACGAGAAGGGAAACACATGCGGATGAGGAGGGGAAGGAGAAAGAGGGAGTGGAGGCAAGAAATATGAGAAGATAAAACATGGCGAATATTTGCTCGAGAATCTAAATACAAAAAGATAAAAATCCTTCAATAAACTGTTTTATATTTACTGCCCAAACGCCACTCGTACGTTACATTGTGTACCAATCAGCCTGTTAACCGAGGGAAAACACTGATGAAGAGAAAATACCGAAACACAAAGATGAGACCAAAACAAACATCATAGTAAACAGAAGCAAGTAAGGAAACTCACTTGGAAAAGGAATGAAAGAAGAGAGAGGAGGAGAGAAGGGCACGGCGCAACACACTGAATGTTTACTTAAGACTCTAAATACCAACACCAATTATGAAACAAACATTTGCATTCACTGATAGTATGGCGTGGATACACATTTATATTTACTAACAAAACGGCGTGAGTTTAGCCTTTACACTGGCCCACTAGACTGTATAATGAGGAAAAACCATTATATATAAAGAGAACATTCTGAAATAGGTGAGAGTTCAATAGAAACACAAACAGGGAAGAAAACACGCGCGTAACGAGAATTAAACATGAAGGAAGAGGTGAGAAACATAGGAAAAAAGACGCGCAGCTGATGGCTACGTCTGAATCTATACGAGGGAGTGTAAATTGCGTAAATATTCGGAGGGCAAATATACTTTTATTTACTGGCAAAACGGCACGAATTTATTGCTTCATTGACGGTATCGCTGGATTGCAGACTTGGTAATAACACATGCGGATAAGGAGGGCGAAATTTTAGGAATGACAAGTAAAGGAAAAGCGAAGAACACACACACACACACACACACACACACACACACACACACACACACACACACACACACACACACACACACACACACACACACACACACCGCTCCGGTAGCTCAATCGGTTAGAGCGCTGCGCTGCAAGGTTTCACGGCTTCACAGGCGATGGTTCGAGCCCCGCTCAGGCCGGATTCTATCCGGTGACTAGGAGTGGTTACTGTCCCCCCTTCAGCAAGGGGGATGGGGTGTGTGGTGTGTGAGGTCCTGGCAGTAACCAGAGATCGACAATAATGAGCACTTGCTCACGTCGTGAGGGTACCTGCTGGCGAAAGCGAGTCTAACTCGTGATCAAGCCGTGGTGAATTACACACACACACACACACACACACACACACACACACACACATATCCTTTGCAATGTAGCAAACAGTATTTTTATTTGGTGATGCAGGACCACGCATAACATTTCATCATTGAATAACACCAACCAGACCGTGAATTTGCTGCAAAAAATAATGAATAGAAACTTCTGAAAACGTGGAGAATATAAGTGACCAAAAACACTTCCGCGCAATAGCAGACCCGGGCCAAACGAGACAACAAGAGGATATACGAAATACATAAAAATAGGCGAAGACAGGTGGACGAGAGAGACGAGGCGGCCCATGACACAGGACACTGGGATAAGAGACGCGAGGGAGAAAACACAAGGAAGAGTATCAAGGGAGCACAGGGACATGACACAGACAGCAGAAAATACAAGACAAGGAGGAAATACACACAAAAAAATAGAGTAAATGTGAAGAAAAAGAGCAAAACAAGCTTCAGTTAGTGACACGTAGCAAGACAGTTCAAGAACATCATACAGACGAAAGAAATCATAATACGACAAAATACAAAACAAGGATGAGGAAATAAACAAAATATACTGTAAATGTGAAGAAAAAGAACGAAACAAACTTCAGATCGAGACACGTAGCAAGAGAGTCGAAGAACGTTATACCAACTGCTCTTCTGAACTTGGTAACTGCATGGCTTCCCGCTAACTCGCTGCACTCGACTATCTACTCTAGCTCATCCCTATATTGTCCAAACCCCTTATGCAAGAGTTAACCTTTCAAGAAGAGAGTATCAAGACATCTCTCCACCAGAAAGTGACCTGTCTTTTGGCCACTCTTTACTTTTATCTTTTTTAGGAGCAGCGATTAACGGGCTTTTTTCTACCTTTTTTTATATTTTTTTTTGCTCTCCAGCTGCTTCCTTTCCTGAAAAAAAAACATTGGCAAGGATGAGGAAATGAATAAAGAGCTACGGTGAAATTGAAAGCAAAGAGCGTAACAGAATTCAGATGATGATATGGAAGAAGGAGAGACGAGAAGCGTGATACAGACGACATTAAAGTAAGGAAAAATACAGTTAAGCTATATTAAGTAAAAGAAAAGCACTTCCAATGGTGACATGGAAGAAGAGACGAGACATGATACGGACGGCAAAAAAAAAAGAAGTATGGAAAGGAAAATGAGACTATAGTAAAATAAAATGAAAATAAGCTTCAAAGGTCATTTGAAAGAAGAAAAGCGAAAAACCACGATTCAGACCGTCGGAAAATATGAAACTATTTAAGAATGAAATATAAAAAGCAAATCTATTTTCTATCTATCTATGTTTGTCTATACCTACATATCTATATCAAACTATCTATCTATCTTTCCGTCTATCAATCTATCTAACTATCTATCTTTTTCTGATTCATATGTCTATCTATTTCTGACTATCTATCTATACGTATTTATTTTTCTGTATATCTATCTATCTTTCTATATATCTATCTATATTTCATCTATCTTTATCTGTTTATCTATATCTATCTAACCAACGCCTCCGTGGTCTAGTGGTCAGCGTGCCTGGCTACTACTCCGCGGGCCCGGGTTCGAATCCCGGCCCGGGCAGTCGGCGTGCAGCTCACCCAGCTGTTCATCCTCTCTTTCGGGCTGGTCGATAAATGGGTACCTGGGGGAAACCTGGGGAAGGTACACTGTGGTAACCCGGATGTCTCACTGGCCCTGTGTCCCGGGGTAATGGGCTCCCTCCCACCACAGGCTCAAGGGCCAATGCGACGGAGATGAGCACCGAGGCCACGCGCTGCTACAGCGTATGCCCCCAACTTTACCTTTATATCTATCTATCTATCTATCTATATCTATTTATCTTGACCTATTTGTCTATCCATCTCTACTTATCTCTATCTATATCTATCTATGCATGTATCTATACATCTATCTCTATCTCGATTTATCAAACTTTTTTATTTATATATCTATGTATTGCATGTGTGTACCTGTTATTGCTTGTCACAGGTAGTTTGCTTTGCTTGTTACACACCGTTACGTTTGCGGCGTCACGTCCACATTTACTAAATTCCAGCGTGGAGCGGCGCGCGGCCAAGAGAGATTTCAGAAATAATTAATTCATTTCTGTCTCGTCCGTCCGTCTGCCCGTCTGTCAGTCAGCGAATCTGTCGGTCAGTCAGTTTTGATCTACATACCTACCTGTATCAATATCAATTCATGTATACCTGAGTGATGCACGTGTGTATGTATGTGTATATGTATTTATGTATGTTTGTGCTCGTGTGTGTATATCTAGTGAATGGTGTGCTCATGTATTCAACTATATATTTACGTACATTCATCAATTCATGTATACATGAAAGTGGTACGTATGCATGCATGTATATGTGTATATATGTATGTTTGTGTGCATGTGTGTTTATCTATTCAACTATCTATTGACACATAATCATCGGTTCGTGTATACCTGTTACGTACCTATGCATGTATGTATGTTTTATTTTATTTTTTATTTTTTTTACAGCTATGGAGACAGTGCAAGGGCGTAATGAGAAAAATAAAAAAAAGGCCCGCTACTTACTGCTTCAGAACAGAGGATAAAGGAGTGTTCGAAATCAGAGGTCAATTTCGGGAGGAGAGGTGTCCTGACACCCTCCTCTTGAAAGAGTTCAAGTCGTAGGCAGGAGGAAATACAGATGAAGGAAGATTGTTCCAGAGTTTACCAGCGTGAGGGATGAAAGAGTGAAGATGCTAGTTAACTCTTGCATAAGGGGTTTGGACAGTATAGGGATGAGCATGAGTAGCAAGTCTTGTGCAGCGGGGCTGCGGGAGGGGGGGAGGCATGCAGTTAGCAAGTTCAGAAGAGCAGTCAGCATGAAAATATCGATAGAAGATAGAAAGAGAGGCAACATGGCGGCGGAATTTGAAAGGTAGAAGACTATCAGTTTGGGGAGGAGAGCTGATGAGACGAAGAACCTTTGATTCCACTCTGTCAAGGAGAGCTGTGTGTACGGATGTATGTATAATGTGTTTATATGTATATCTATTTACCGGCGTCTTTATCCTTTCATCTCTCCACCTACAATCACCTGTTAATCTACGTATTAGTGCCATCAAGAAACAACTAGTATAAAATTTCCGTGATAATGCAGAGGAGCCGCGTATTACGACATGACATTTGGGAGCCAAGCTGTGAATCATGAAACATTTCCTCGCTCAAAAATACCCGAGCTTCAGTTTTAGAGTTTTACAATGCAATCATCCAATTAGTTGTACCATGTGAATTATGATTTTTTTTTTCAATTCGCTGTTTTCACGGAGGAAGGAGAGATGATGATCGATGAGAGAGAGAGAGAGAGAGAGAGAGAGAGAGAGAGAGAGAGAGAGAGAGAGAGAGAGAGAGAGAGAGAGAGAGAGAGAGAGAGAGAGAGAGAGAGAGAGAGAGAGAGAGAGAGAGAGAGAGAGAGAGAGAGAGAGAGAGAGAGAGAGAGAGAGAGAGAGAGAGAGAGAGAGAGAGAGAGAGAGAGAGAGAGAGAGAGAGAGAGAGAGAGAGAGAGAGAGAGAGAGAGAGAGAGAGAGAGAGAGAGAGAGAGAGAGAGAGAGAGAGAGAGAGAGAGAGAGAGAGAGAGAGAGAGGTGGGGTTGGACTCCTGTGTGTGTATGCTGTGAGGTATGTGTTGTGAGTCAATGTTTTAATGGCAGGTCCAAAGTGGCGGGATTATTTGTGCGCACGTCTGTCTCACCCTTTTTTCGCCTCCTCGCCGCAGCACGCATCGAAGTGACTGTGGTGCGTAATAGCCAGTGAGGAGAGGAGAGCGCCCGCCTGACACATTCCTGCTCTCGTCACTAACCTATCAACGCTGAGAGATCCAATGATGAGGAAATTCAGTTGTGATGACGGTGATACTAATGACAGAATAAATGATTTGAATAAAACTAGTATTGATGATGATAATACAAGAAGATAATGGAAGTAGTGAATAAGATTGAAATTACTGTTAACTATTACAACAAACTGTTTTCTTGTTTTCCTCTTCCTCCTTTTCCTCATTTCCTCCTCTTCCTTCTCCATTTGAATCCAACCAGCAACTAAGATATTACTCATTGTCGTAATAACGTTAGGTTTTTTCGAATACTGGTGTCCTTGTCCGCTTTTATCGCCCGGTTAGTGGTAGTTCTTTCCTAGTTCTTCTCTTTTCCCATAAA
Organism: Eriocheir sinensis; assembly: GCF_024679095.1. Lineage (NCBI taxonomy): Eukaryota > Metazoa > Arthropoda > Malacostraca > Decapoda > Varunidae > Eriocheir > Eriocheir sinensis. The sequence continues at coordinate 16,258,672 of NC_066529.1, forward strand.
TTCCAGAGTTCCAGGCTGCATGGTTCTTTTCCCTTTTTCCAGCTTCTTTTGGGACTGGGGGGGAGGGGGGAGGGGCCTTTTTCTCCTTGCTGTCTCCCCTTTTGATTAGATAGTGATGTAGCTAGTTTAGCTTGTCACAAACAACTCGTAAGGACAGGTCTGCTGTTGTGTTGTCTGTTTGTTGTTTGTTGTTCCTCCTCCTCCTCCTCATTATCATCATACCATCATCATCATCCTCGTCTTCCTCCTCCTCCTTCTCCTTCTCATCACCTTATTCTAATCCTCCTGCTCCTTCTCCTCATCACCTCCCTTTACTCTTCCTCCTCCAACTCCTCCTCCTCCTTCTTATTGTCATCATTATTATCATCATCATCATCACCTTCCCCTCCTCTTCCTCCTCCTCCTTCTCCTCATTCTCTCTCATGCTTAACCAACCTACTGGACTTCTTCCAAGATATATTTGAAAACTGGGACAATCATATCCCCATTGATGTTATTTATCTAGACTTTCAAAAAGCCTTTGACAAGGTACCACACGAAAGACTCCAAGAAGCTTAAGTCGGCAAGATTATAGTGAATCCACGAGGAACTGACGGATTGGGGAGGTCTTGCGGGGGTCTCTCCTTCCGTACCACGCTGCCACATCTCTTGTCTCCAATTGTGGGATTAGCGTCAAGGTGTTAAGTGGACCACCATTAGCCTCCCTTCATTTCCTCCTCCTTCTCCTTTCTCTCTCTCTCTCTCTCTCTCCCATGGGCCCACCTGCTGACCCTTCCATGACCTTGAGAGAAGTGACCTGGGAAGGCTGGGCTCTGGATGTGTAAGAACATAAGAACATAAGAACGCAGGAGTCTACAAGAGGCCGGTAGGCCTGTACGAGGCAGCTCCTTTGACCCTAAGCTCCCGTGTATCTAACCCCACCTAATACCGCTGTCCATGAATTTATCTAGTCTATTTTTGAATGTGACAATTGTATTAGCACTCACCACGTGACTGCTCAGCCTATTCCACTCATCCACCACCCTGTTTGTAAACAAATTTTTGCCTGTGTCCCTGTTGAATCTGAATTTATCCAGTTTAAACCCATTACTTCGTGTCCTACCCGGTTCTCTTACTAACAAAACCTTATGAATGTCTCCCTTATTAAAGCCCTTCATCCATTTATAAACCTCGATCATGTCTCCACGCACCCTTCGCCTTTCTAGAGAATGCAAGTTTAACTGTTTGAGTCTTTCCTCGTATGGCAAGTTTCTCAACCCCTGAATCATCTTAGTCATCCTCCTCTGCACCGATTCTAACATTTTGATATCCATTCTATAGTAAGGTGACCAGAACTGAACCGCATAGTCAAGATGAGGTCTAACTAATGCTAAATATAGTTTGAGGAAGATTTCGGGGCTTCTGTTGCTTACGCTCCTTGAAATAAATCCCAGTACCCTATTAGCTCGATTTCTAGCTTGAATGCATTGTGCCCTTGGACGGAGATCAGAGCTCACTAAGACCCCTAAATCCCTCTCGCACTCAGACCTGTTTATGAGAATGTCATTTATAAGCAATAGTTATGTGAGGGGTTGTTCCTACCTACACTCAGAATACTGCACTTCCCTACATTGAACTCCATCTGCCATTTATCCGCCTAGTCATACAATCTGTTTAGTTCACCCTGGAGAATACTAGCGTCCTGATCCGACTCAATTACTCTACCGATCTTGGTATCATCTGCAAATTTACTAACATCACTACTAATTTCTGTATCTAAGTCATTGATATAAATAATAAACAAAAGTGGACCTAATACCGAACCTTGTGGGACCCCACTCGTAACACATCCCCTGTCAGATCTTTTACCATTGATTTGCACTCTTTGCTTCCTATTGCTAAGCCACGCCTTGACCCAGTTCAAAACTTTACCCTCTACTCCGTGAGCCTGTAATTTAAGCAACAGTCGTTGGTGAGGAACTTTGTCAAACGCTTTACTAAAATCAAGATAGATTACATCATAATTTTCATCTCTGTCAACCGCCTCAAATACTTTATTGTAGAAGGACAAGAGATTGGTGAGGCATGACCTACCTTTTGTGAACCCATGCTGCGAGTCGTGAATTAAGCTATGTTTCTCTAAATGCTCCCGAATGTTCCTGGCTATTATGGACTCCAGCATCTTGCCTATAACCGATGTTAAGCTAATTGGGCGATAGTTTGAAGCAACTGACATGTCCCCCTTTTTAAAAATCGGCGTCACATTAGCTACTTTCCATAGGCTCGGCACATAGCCAGTATTTACCGACATCTTTAAGATGTCGGTTAGTGGGTCACTGAGTACATCATCTAATCCCTTTAATACCCTCGGAAATATCCCGTCAGGACCTGGCGACTTGTTCTTCTTAAGCTTATCCATCTCATCCTGAACTACTTGCCTGGTAATGATTATATCCCTCAATTTATCGCCATCCCCGCCCTCGTACACCTGAACCCTTTCCGGTATAGTCGTTCGATCATCCTGTGTGAATACTGAAAGGAAGTAGTCGTTCAACAATGTGCTCATATTTTCGTAATTTTCTACTAGCTCCCCTGTGTTTGTTTTCAGCGGTCCAATTTTCTCCCGTGTTTTTGTTCTATACATCTGAAAGAAGCCCTTAGGATTACTTTTCGCCTCATTTGCTACTTTGATCTCATAGTTCCTTTTTGCTATCCTGGTGTTTTTCTTAACTAATCTAGATAGAATGAAAACGTTGGAATACACTGTTGTCAAGTGTCGTGGTATTTATACAAAATCTTTGTTATTATCTTAAAAACGAAACAATCTTAACGCTATATGACCTTATTGGATTATCCAATTATTTAATTAAATTCATTTAAAGGTAGTAAATAGCTGACATAGGAGAGGAAGCAAGAAGTGTTGAGAGTGTGTGGCAAGGTGCGGTGCGGGGCTGACTCGCACCTCTCACCCCCCAATCCGCCAGTTCATCGTGGATTCACTATAGGTGATTATCTAACTGCTTGTATAAAAGATTGACTCACTAGAAGAAAGCAACAAGTTGTATGCAACGAACAGGCCTCCGAGTGGCTCCCGGTCACAAGTGGAGTGCAACAATGGTCAGTGATGGGACCCATACTCTTTATTATATATATCACGACTGCAGACGAGAAATTATCCAGAGCGCAAGACCAGATCACTCAGTGGTCGGAAAAGTGGCAAACGTCCTTTAACACTAACGAATGTAAAGTAATGCACATCGGGTCCATAAATAGCAATCACACATACTACATGGGTGGGGAACCACTACAGGCAGTGAAGGAGGAAATAGGCCACGGGGTCACTATCAGCAGTGACTTGAAACACATAAAACAGTGCAAGTCCGCTTGCAAGAGAGCCAGTAATATTCTTGGGTTCATAGCGAGGATCTTCGAATATAAGACACCGGGATTTATGTTATTTTTGTATAATTTGTTGGTAAGGCCCCACCTGGAATGCGCAGTACAATTCTGGTCCCCTAATTACTATATAGAAAGACATTGAATAACTCGAGAGGGTACAGCGACGCGCTACGAAAATTATACCATCATTGAGAACGCAACCTTACGAAAAACGACTCAAGCGATTCAACCTCCTCACGCTGGAAAAAGAGACGATTGCGGGGAAACATGATACAAGTCTTCAAGTACCTGAACAAGTTCAGCAATATCGATCATTCCAAACTCTTCATGCTACAAACTAACCCGAGAACAAGAAACAACGGTAAAACAATTCAAGCGCAGCGATGCAGTACGGATATCGGCAGGAGTAATTTATCGAACAGAGTTGTCCGCCACTGGAAGAGCCTTCCTGCAGAAGTAGTTAGTGCGGAAACAATCAACTCCTTTAAGAATCGCATTGATCGTCACTTTGCTGCGTCGGAAGTGAAATGAATGTATCCACGAGTACGCACAGAAGTGGTTTAATCCTTCTCGCAGGCCACTCCTGTGGCTGGCGGATTGATTAATCACTGAAAGCTGGCAGCCTCGCAATGAGCCAATAAGCTCTCTGCTGCCTGCTCGTCCATGTTTCCATGTTTCTCCTTTTCCTCCTCCTCCTCCTTCTCCTCATCACCTTCTCTTCCTCCTTCCCACCCCAGCCTGACCCCAACTTAGCCTCGCCTTCTAACCCCTCCCTGCCAAGTCTCGTCTCGTCCCTCTGA
>NC_066529.1:16267849-16365349 GCF_024679095.1 Eriocheir sinensis
ATTGGGGAAGGGTTGATAATGGAACTGGTGAATAGGGGAAGGATTGGTAATGGGACTGGTGGAGAGAGGAAAGATTGGTAAGGGGACTGGTAGATATGGGAAGGATTAGTAATGGGACTGGTGGATAGGGGAAGGGTTGGTAATTCGGACTGGTGGATAGGGGAAGGATTAGTATTGGGACCGGTGGATAGGGGAAGGGTTGGTAATGGGACTGGTGGATAGGGGAAGGATTGGTAATGGGACTGTTTGATAGGGGAAGGGTTGGTAATAGGACTGGTGGATAGGGGAAGGGATGGTAATGGGACAGGTGGATAGGGGAAGGATTCGTAATGGGACTGGAGGAGAGGGGAAGGATTGGTAATGGGACTGGTGGACAGGGGAAGGATTAGTAATGGGACTGGTGAATAGTGGAAGGGTTGGTAATGGGACTGGTAGATAGGGGAAGGATTAGTAATGGGACTGGTAGATAGGGGAAGGGTTGGTAATGGGACTGGTGGATAGGGGAAGGATTGGTAAAGGGACTGGTGGATAGGGGAAAGGTTGGTAATGGGACTGGTGGATAGGGGAAGGATTGGAAATAGGATTGGTGGATAAGGGAAAGATTAGTAATGGGACTGGTGGATAGGGGAAGGGTTGGTAATGGGACTTGTGGATAGGGGAAGGATTAGTAATGAGACTCGTGGATAGGGGAAAGGTTGTTAATGGGACTGGTGGATAGGGAAAGATTGGTAATGTGTCTGGTTGATAGGAGAAGTGTTGGTAATGGGACTGGTTAAGAGGGGAAGGATTGGTAATGGGACTGGTGGATAGGGGAAGGATTGGCAATGGGACTGGTTGATAGGGGAAGGATTGGCAATGGGACTGGTTGATAGGGGAAGGATTGGTAATGGGACTGGTGGAGAGGGGAAGGATTGGTAATGGGACTGGTGGATAGAGGAAGGATTAGTAATGGGATTGGTGGATAGGGGAAGGGTTGGTAATGGGACTGGTGGATAGGGGAAGGATTAGTAATGGGACTGGTGGATAGAGGAAAGGTTGTTATAGGGACTGGTGGATAGGGGAAGGGTCGGTAATGGAGCTGGTGGATAGGGGAAGGATTGGTAATGGGACTGGTGGAGAGGGGAAGGATTGGTAATGGGACTGGTATATAGGTGAAGGATTAGTAATGAGACTAGTAGATAGGGGAAGGGTTGGTAATGGGACTGGTGGATAGGGGAAGGATTAGTAATGGGACTGGTGGATAGGGGAAGGATTAGTAATGGAATTAGTAGATAGGGGAAGGGTTGGTAATGGGCCTGGTGGATAGTGAAAGGATTGGAATTTTGACTGGTGGATAGGGGAAGGATTAGTAATGGGACTGGTGAATAGGGGAAGGGTTGGTAATAGGACTGGTAGATAGGGGAAGGATTAGTAATGGGACTGGTTGATAGTGGAAGCATTGGTAATGGGACTGGTGGATAGGGGAAGGGATGGTAATGGGAGTGGTGGATTGGGGAAGGATTGGTAATGGGACTGGTGGATAGAGGAAGGGTTTGTAATGGGACTGGTGGATGGGGGAAATGTTGGTAATGGAAATGGTGGATTGGGGAAGGATTTATAATGGGACTGGTGGATAGGGAGAGGATTAGTAATAGGACTGGTGGATAGAGGAAGGGTTGGTAATGGGACTGGTGGATAAGGAATGTGTTGGTAATGGGACTGGTGGACAGGAGAAGGATTGGTAATGGAATTGTTGGATAGAAGGGTTGGTAATGGGACTGGTGGATATGGTAAGGATTAGTAATGAGACTGGTGGATAGATGAATGGTTGGTAATGGGACTGGTGGTTAGGGGAAGGGTTGGTAATGGGACTGGTGGATAGTGGAAGGATTAGTAATGGGACTGGTGGATAGGGGAGGGGTTGGTAATGGGACTGGTGGATAGGAGAAGGATTGGTAATGGGTCTGGTTGATAGGGGAGAGTTTGTTAATGGGACTGGTTGAGAGGGGAAGGATTGGTAATGGGATTGGTGGATAGGGGAAGGAATGGCAATGGGACTGGTGGATAGGGGAAGGATTGGTAATAGGACTGGTGGGGAGGGGAAGGATTGGTAATGGGACTGGTGGATAGGGTAATGATTAGTAATGGGACTGGTGGATAGGGGAAGGGTTGGTAATGGGACTGGTGGATAGGGGAGGATTGGTAATGGAACTGGATGGCAGGGGAAAGGTTGGTAATGGGACTGGTGGATAGGGGAAGGGTTGGTAATGGGACTTGTTGATAGGGGAAGGATTGGTAATAGGATTTGTGGAGATGTGAAGGATTTGTAATGTTACTGGTGAATAGGGGAAGGATTAGTAATGGAATTGGTGGATAAAGGAAGTGTTGGTAATGAGACTGGTGGATAGTGGAAGGATTAGTAATGGGACTCGTGGATAGGGGAAGCGTTGGTAATGGAGCTGGTGGATAGGGGAAGGATTGGAAATGGGACTGGTGGATAGTGGAGGGATTAGTAATGGGACTGGTGGATAGGGAAAGGGTCAGTAATGGGGCTTGTGGATAGGGGAAGGATTAATAATGGGACTAGTGGGTAGGGGAAGGGTTGGTAAACGGACTGGTAGATTGGGGAAGGGTTGGTTATGGGACTGGTGGATCGGGGAAGGGTTGGTAATGGGACTTGTTGATAGGGGAAGGATTGGTAATAGGATTTGTGAAGATGTGAAGGATTTGTAATGGGACTGGCGAATAGGGGAAGGATTAGTAATGGAATTGGTGGATAAAGGAAGTGTTGGTAATGGGACTGGTGGATAGGGGAAGGATTAGTAATGGGACTGGTGGAGAGGGAAAGGGTTGGTAATGGGACTGGTGGATAGGGGAAGCATTAGAAATGGATAGAGGAAGGGTTTATAATGGGACTGGTGAATAGGGGAAGGGTTGGTAATGGGACTGCAGGATAGGGGAAGGATTAGTAATGGGACTGGTGGATAGGGAAAGGGTTGGTAATGGGACTGGTGGATAGGGAAAGGGTTGGTAATGGGATTGGTTGATAGGGGAAGCATTAGAAATGGATAGAGGAAGGGTTGATAATGGGACTGGTGGATAGGGTAAGGGTTGGTAATAGGACTGCAGGATAGGGGAAGGATTAGTAATGTGACCCGTGGATAGGAGAAAGGTTGGTAATGGGACTGGTGGATAGGGGAAGGGTTGGTAATGGGACTGGTGGATAGGGAAAGGATTGGTAATGGGACTGGTGTATAGGGGAAGGATTGTTATTGGGACTGGTGGATAGGGGAAGGATTAGTAATGGGACTGGTGGATAGGGGAAGGGTTGGTAATGGGACTGATGGATAGGGAAAAGATTAGTAATGGGACTGGTGGATAGGAGAAGGGTTGGTATAGGGACTAGTGGATTGGGGAAGGGTTGGTAATGGGACTGGTAGATAGGGGAAGGATTGGTAATGGGACTGGTGGATAGGGGAAGGATTAGTAATGGAACTGGTGGATAGGAGAATCCTAGGTAATGGGACTGATGGATAGGGGAAGGATTAGTAATGGGACTGGTGGATAGGTGAAACGTTGGTAATGGGACTGGTTGTTAGGGGAAGGTTTGGTAATGGGACTGGTGGATAGGGGAAGGGTTGGTAGTGGGACTGGTGAAGAGGGGAAGGATTGGTAATGGGACTGGAGGATAGGGGAAGGATTGGTAATGTGACTGTTGGATAGGGGAAGGGTTGGTAATGGGACTGGTTGATAGAGGAAGGGTTGGTAATGGGACTGGTGGATATAGGAGGGGTTGGTAATGGGACTGGTGGATAGGGGAAGGATTAGCAGTGGGACTGGTGGATAGCGGAACGGGTGGTAATGGGACTGATGGATAGGGGAAGGGTTGTTAATGGGACTGTTTGATAGGGGAATGGTTGGTAATGGGACTGGTGGATAGGGGAAGGATTGGTAGTGGGACTGGTGGATAGGGGAAGGATTAGAATGGGACTGGTGGATATGGGAAGGATTAGTAATGGGACTCGTGGATAGGGGAAGGATTGGTAATGGGACTTGTTGACAGGGGAAGGATTAGTAATGGGACTGGTGGATAGGTGAATGGTTGGTAATGGGACTATCCCCATATCCACCAGTCCCATCACCTAACCTTCCCCTATCCAGCAGACCCTTCACCTATCATTCCCCTATCCATCAATCCCATCACCAACCCTTCCCCCATCCACTAGTCCCATCAACTACCCATCCCCTATCTACTAGTCCCATCACCAACCCTTCCCTATCCATCAGTCTCGTCACCTACCCTTCCCCTATCAACCAGTCCCATCACCAACCCTTCCCCTATCCACTAGTCCCATCACCTACCCTTCCCCTATCTACTGGTCCCATCATCTACTCTTCCCCTAAGAACCAGTCCCATCACCAGCCCTTCCCCTATTCACTAGTCTCAACACCTACCCTTCACCTATCCACCAGTTCCATCACAAACCCTTCCCCTATCCACAAGTCCCACCAACTTCCCTTCCTCTATCCACTAGTCCCATCACCTACCCTTCTCCTATCCACCATTCCCATCACCTATCCTTTCCCTATCCTCCAGTCCCATCACCTACCCTTCCCCTATCCACCAGTCCCATCACAAACTCTTCCCCTATCCACCAGTCCCATCACCAACCCCTCCCTATCCACTAGTCCCATCACCTACCCTTCCCCTGTCCACCAGTCCCATCGCCTACCCTTCCTCAATCCACCAGTCTCCATCACCTACCCTTCCCCTATCCACCAGTCCCATCACCTACCCTTCCCCTATCCACCAGTCCCATCACCTACCCTTCCCCTATCCACCAGTCGCATCACCATCCCTTCCCCTATTGACCAGCCCCGTCACCTACCCTTCCCCTATCCACCAGTCCCATCACCAACCCTTCCCCTATCCACTAGTTCCATCACTAACCCTTCCCCTATCCACGAGTACCATCACCATTACTTCCCCTATCCACCAGTCCCATCATCAACCCTTCCCCTATCCACCAGTCCCATCACCAACCCTTCCCCTATCCACTAGTCCCATCACCAACCCATCTCCTATCCACCAGTCCCAAAATCAAACCTTTCTCTATATACTAGTCCCATCACCAACCCTTCCCCTATCCACCAATCCCATTACCAACGCTTTCCCTATCCACCAGTCCCATTACAAACCCTTCCCCTATCCACAGCTCCTATCACCAACCCTTCCCCTATCCACTAGTCCCATCACCAACTCTTCCCCTATCCACCAGTACCATCACCTACTCTTCCCCTATCCACTAGTCCCATCATCAACCCTTCCCCTATCCACCAGTCCCTTTACCAACCCTTCCCGTATCCACTAGTCCCATCACCAACCCCTCCCCTATCCATCAATCCCATCACCTACCCTTCCCCTAACCACCAGTCCCATCACCAACCCTTCCCCTAACCACCAGTCCCTTCACCTACCCTTCCCCTATCCACCAGTCCCATCACCAGCCCTTCCTCTATCTATTAGTCCCATCATCAACCCTTCCCCTATCCACCAATACCATCACCAACCCTTTCCCTATCCACCAGTCCCATTACCAACCCCTTCCCCTATCCACCAGTCCCATCACCAACCCTTCCCCTATCCACTAGTCCCATCACCACCCCTCCCCTATCCACCAGTCCCATCACCTACCCTTCCCCTATCCACTAGTCCCATCACCAACCCTTCCCCTATCCACCAGTCCCATAACAAACTCTTCCTTTATCCACTCGTCCCATCACCAACCCTTCCCCTATCCACTAGTCCCATCACCAACCCTTCCCCTATCCACCAGTCCCATCACCAACCCTTCCGTTATCCACCAGTCTCATCACGTACCCTTCCCCTATCCACCAGTTCCATCACCTACCATTCCCCTATCCACCAGTCCCATCACCTACCCTTCCCCTATCCACCAGTCACATCACCTACCCTTCCCCTATCCACCAGTCCCATCACATACCCTTCCCCTATCCACCAGTCTCATCACCAACCCTTCCCCTATCCTTTAGTCCCATCACCAACCCTTCCCCTATCCACCAGTCACATCACATACCCTTCCCCTATCCACCAGTCTCATCACCAACCCTTCCCCTATCCTTTAGTCCCATCACCAACCCTTCCCCTATCCACCAGTCCCATCATCAACTGTTTCCCTATTCACCACTCCCATCACCAACCCTTCCCCTATCCACCAGTCCCATCATCAACTCTTCCCCTATCCACTAGTCCCATTGACAACCCTTCCCCTATCCACCAGTCCCATCACCTACCCTTCCCCTATCTACTAGTCCCATCACCAACCCTTCCCCTATCCACCAGTCCCATCACCAACACTTCCCCTATCCACTAGTCCCATCACCAACCCTTCCCCTAACCACCAGTCCCATCACCTACCCTTCTCATATCCACCAGTCCCATCACCAACCCTTCCCCTATCCACCACTCCCATCACCAACCCTTCCCCTTTTTACTAATCCCATCACCAACCCTTCTCCTATCCACCAGTCCCATCACCAACCCTTCCCCTATCCACCAGTCCCATCACCAACCCTTCCCCTATCCACCACTCCCATCACCTACCTTTCCCCTATCCACCAGTCCCATCACCAACGCTTCCTCTTTTTACTAATCCCATCACCAACCCTTCTCCTATCCACCAGTCCGATCACCAACCCCTTCCCGTATCCACCAGTCCCATCACCAACCCTTCCCCTTTCCACTAGTCCCATCACCAACCCTTCTCCTATCCACCAGTCTCATCATCTACCCTTCCCCTATCCACTAGTCCCATCACCAACCCTTCCCCTATCCACCAGTCCCATCACCAACCCTTCCCCTATCTACTAGTCCCATCACCAATCATTACCCTATCCACTTTCTACGATGAACACGCCATTAGAAATCTTTTCGGTCCTTCTAACCTCCTGCGGTTGAGGTGATAAACAATCTTTGTCGGTAAATACGGATACGTAAAAGTTATTTAAGATCGTAGCCATTTCATTTTCATCGTTCGTGTGGTTACCACTTTTATTAGTAAGCGGTCCGATACTACAAGTGAGTGACGTTTTATTATTCAAATAGATAAAAATTCTTTAGGATTTGATTTACTTGTTTCCGCTATATATTCAAGATTTTTCTTGCATCGTTTTATTAATTTCTTGGTTTCGCGGCGAATTCTGTCCAACTCCAGTTTGTCAGCCTCGTTCTGAGTCGATATGTATCTACTGTATATGCGTTTTTTAAGAGAGAGGCTATTTTTAATTTCGTTACTCCACCATTTGAGTTTTTTCTTAATAGTTGAACGTCTGTTACGATAACTGAGTGAAGTACTGAGCCGCAAAACGTCCGGAACAGACGTCACACATACTATGTCTCGAAGGCATTGTTAGAAATTTAAGCAGGCTCACAATTTGGGCAAATATCAAAAAGCGCTCTCGAAATAACTTAAAGTGTGACCATATAATAATTCTTGAATTGGATAATAGGCCAGTCAATAGGGGAGGAAAAAAGGCCGAATAAGGAAAAAATTCATGGAAAGCTGGAACAAGCTTCATTATCTTTGTAATAGGGTACTTAATAACATATTAATTTTGCACCCCTCTACCGTCCCGGATTTGGCCGCCATCTTGGAAAAATGGTGGCGAAAAATAGTTTTTTGCAAATATCTCGCTTGGGACTCACTTTACCAGAAAATATGTCAATACATAAAATAATCTACGCAAAATTTCCTATAATTACTCTTCTATGCATATTTTTGATATGTCTCACCGTTTTCGTGCCAAGCCTATGAAAAAGTTTGCGGCTTGTTTTGCCTATACCCCCAATCTCCAAAATTTGTCTCAAGGGTGTATTTCCTCTTTTTGTTTCTGGCTTAGGACAGACCGTGAATGCTCACTGGCAGAGTTACAACCCTTGCACCCAACCATCCACCCAAATTATGAAGTTATCCATTTAAACAATGCTTTACCAGTTCTTGCTGCACAATTAGAAGTATTGATTTCCAGGATAGCATTGGTTTTCTCGTCATGGGTAGTATAGCGAACCACATTTTTCTTCATAGGAAAGTAATGACAAGTAGTTTGGTTCTTTTGTAGAATGGCTGTAAGATAAGATAACAGCCTGGTATCTATCTATCTATCTCTTGTCTGACACCTTCATCCCTTGCAGGTTATGAACCAACCTCCCCAGGGAGGTTTGTTCACTGTTTTTTTTAACTGTATTTGCTTTTTATTAGGAGTGGGTCGCTGGCCCTCCTATAATATATTCTGATTATTCTATTCCATGAGTTTCTTCACTCTCTGACATCAAGAAGTTTTCTAATGTGGCATCAAGGGATCGTCACAGTCCTCTTCATCATCAATTACATCAGAGTTTGAACATGACAGCCCCTTGCAAGAAACACATATCACAGAGCATTTTAATCCTGCCTTTCTACAGCTGCAGGTGGCAGTCATGCAACCTTTAGCACATTTGCATGACACAATGTTGAGTAGGTCTGGTGGAGCTGGGTCTTTATCTGTAGTGACTGGAACCAGTCCTTTTGTAGTTGCATTCCAACCCCAATTTGTTGGAGACAAGTCATTTCCCAACCACTTCTGCACTTGGTGATATGTACGTAAGGAATGAAATCGAGCAGCTGCATCTGTAGGAGGCAGAGAAGCCAAAGTGAATTTACTCTTAATGAGTGACTGAGCATAGCACACATATCTCAAATCAGAAAGGGATTCACATTCATTATGCCCATATAAGTGAAGAATGAAATTCTTTCCTGCTTCAGCAATCTTTGCAGATTCAGCAGATGGTTCTTTAAAGACAGCAACAAGATCTTTTAATTCTTCATGTTTTTCCATAAGCCTTATGAACTTAAGTTTTCCCTGTCTAAAAAAGGCAGAAGTAGTGTCGGACCCACTAAATGCATGTAAGAAGAGAATGTTGTCCTTGATGACTGATCCATATTTCATGGAGGTTGGTGTGTACAGCTTGCTTTCTGTATTTCCTCTGCCTGGTTTTAAGATGTATATATTTGTCCTTGATCCAACCAAGGCTGTAAGGATGATTAAGAGGTCTACATCTTCTCCTACGATTGTTACTGATTCAGCCATGGTAGATTCTTCAATAGCAGTAGCAACAATCAATCTGTCTGCATCTTCAGTAGCCTGTTTTACTGTATAACCCTCATTGATCAGTCTAGTGGTGAGCATTGTAATAAGCTCTTATTTCTCTCATTTGAAAGAAACCTGGTTTGACTTGTTGTTACGGGCATTGTTTCATCAAACATTGTGTCTGTGGTAGAACAAATCATTCGCCGAGCACGCTCAGCACATTTTGTACTTTTGTCTGCTAGATTTTCTGGATATCCATCAAATATAACAACGGCATTTCTCTTGTAGTGGTTCTTTACATATTCAGTGTACCTCTTTAGAATGGCTGAAATCATCTCTCCTTTTAGCCAAACAACTCGATGCATCAGAAATCCTCCATCAATAACAAAAACCGTATCTCCAACAATTCCTGTGTCACTAAGAGGTGCAAATAGTTCATACATCACGGATTTCTTGGTTTTGCGCATTCCTATCTCATCAAAGATGGACAAGGGATATGGAGCTAGTTCATACTCAAAGTTAAGTTTGAATAGTTCATGTGAGTTCTTGGTGAATGAAATTCTTCTAAATAACATCTCACTTTCAACTGGACATACAACATTTCGTATTTTTACTCCTGTCATGGCAGCTCCTATGGGTTTGACTCTATTCCTCCGTGCAAATTTGACTTTTGCAAAGTTACTGCCAACAATATTTGACATTGAAACTACTCCAGCATCAAAAGCATTATGAGGATTTGTTTCTGTATCTCCCGTTACTCCTGTGCTTATCGACATAATGCCATCAAAATCTGGAAATGGTGGGTGGGATAAGAACCATCCTACAAAGTGCTGAAGATCTTCATTATCTCTTGAAATGCGAGCCTTTCTGGCATCTGCATGCTGCTCTCCTGTATTGTAAGCAACATCACAATACTCCTCAATTATCTCTGTGATCCTCAAATTGATAGGCATTCCAAGAACCCATCTGGTTAGCACAGAGTCTGACATTCCTCTACCATGGGTCAGTCCACCAGAACTCTTCATGGAACGCATCAAAGTCTGTTCAATGGTCATGTCAGACCAGATGCCGGACCAAAATTTTTCCGACCTTCTTATTGTAAAATAACCCTTTTGAACATAATCTTCATATTCCTTTGGGGTTATGCAGTCCTTAAGGTCTAACATGTCTTGTAGATACAACTGAGCTGATTTTGCATACAAGAAATGACCACTGGCATGAAAATAGGGTAGCATCTTTTGAATTGTTTCCAGGTGTAGTTTCCAGTTCCCTGATCGCTCTGCTTCAATAAACTGTTTTACCAATGTTACCATTTCAAAATACTGCATCCAGAGTTTTGCAGTTGCACCCTTACTCTTCATCAAACTCAGTGTACCATTAAACTTGCAAAGCACATTTTGTAGCACTTCATTGTCAATCAATGTAGAGTCGATCTTCTGTAAGTTTGCTTCTATTGTTGACTGTTCATCAGAAGAGAGATCAGTTTCATTCAAAATTAGTGTAGCCAGTGCAGCATGTGCAAGTATGTGTGCCCTGAGAGCTCTTGCATAAGCATGCCCAGTCAACATTTTGTCAACAGATGCACTTGCATAAGCAGTATTAAAAAGTTCTCTTATTCCACTTCCATTCATGATGTAGCCAATGGCACCCATAAAGGACATCAATAAGTGGAAACCACCAAGGCGTACAATAACATTACTTAGGTGTGAGCCTTGATCACATTTAGCTACAATCTCACGAGCCTTGATATACAAGGGTTGGTCAAAGGTTACAAAGCAACTTTGTTGTTTCTGTTCTTTGCATTTCTCTACAGCTTGGTTAAGTACTGTGTATATGGTGTCATAATCTGTAGGTGGAGCATTTGTAAAGGGAAGATATAAGATCTGGGACACATCATATGGCAAGTGTGCAGTGAATTTCTCCATGTAACCATTCCATCCTGGACACTCTGTCTTCTTTTGCCATTTTCCAAGTAGCCACAAGAGTTCCGTTGTTGTTACTGACACATTGGTGGAAACTTCATTGATATTTGCTAAATCCCTAACTTTTATATGCAGCAGTCCCCCTGTACCTCTGTTTTCAAATGCTTTAATGGGAACAAGGCCAAACTGTCCAACAGAGGATGCAGGGATCTTCTGTAGTCTTCTTACTGGCTGATTTGAAGTAGGATCATTTGGAGAAGGCGTGACACACTGAATCCCTCCCATACTGTGGAAAGTGTTGAATCCATCAATCGTACAAATGTTCACATCAGCATTGTCAAACACAAACTGTGTAAATGAGTCAGTCTGAGGTTCCCTGGCTGGATGATGTAAAGCTGATACTTGAAAGAGCGATGCCTCAGCATAGGAAGCACATAATCCCAAGGAAGAGAGTACATTCAGTAGGTGCTTAGAACCATACTTTTGACTGAGATGAACAGAAAGGCCTATTTGTAGAGGGGATATGAAAGAATGTGGTCTAGCTGCGGTCAGAATAGCGTGTGAAATTGCTGTGCACTTCTTATCCCATTTACTTTTATCACCTTTCTTGTTCTTCAGTACAACAGTTTTAACAAGACAGTTGAGGGTATCTGGTATAAGAGAATCCATGTCAGTTAAGAAATTTTCTGGACATGGATACAGATCAGTTTCATATATCTGGGACCTTATATCTTCAGCAATTATTTTGGCGGCTGCTTTTACTACTCGAAGTCGCTCTTCTTTCTCGTCCTTACTTCTTTGTTTTTCATATCAAGCATCAGTCAGAATTTTGTTCCCTGTGTCGCGGAAACACACCACAGGCTTTCTGTTTTTGTTCACTGAAACAACAATGTCTTCTCCATATCTTTCTTTCAGTTCAGACTTTATTGTTTTTTCAGTTGGTAGCTCACCCTCATATGCCTCAAAAATCTTACTGAAAGTAAATTGACATTCTTCTCTGTTTTCTTCCAGGTAGTTAAAAGCATGTGTCATTGCCTCTATAACTGTATCACTTTTGGGACGACCACGTTTCATCCCAGGATATGCTTGGTAGAATTTTTTCATGCAGGTTGAATGATACCTTGCCTCAGCAGCAACTAAATCAACTACATTAAATATGCGAGTGCATACTGTTTGGCCCCATTCATCATTTCTCATTTCACCTGCTTTGAAAATAGTGTCCCTAACATGAAGAGTCTCTACACGATGAACAGATTCACGCTCACTTGAAAGTTTTTTGCTTTGTTTTTTCAGAAAATCATATGAAGCTTCCTTTCCACAAAAAACACAATCTTTAAGAAAGTCAAAATCTGGGACTACACTTCTTCGAGACGTTGTAGGCACTTGAGAGGGTTCCTGTCTTGACCGGAAAGCTTCAGCACTCCTTGCTTTTGTGTACACCTTCCTACATTTTTCATGCACTTTCACACTTTTCAGGCCTTTTAATTGAGATTGTTTTCCATCTTTCCATTTAATGCTGTAGTCTATTAATGTCTGCACACCTTTTTCTTTAACTTCTCGAGTCTCACCCTCGGAAAGTTCTCCTTCACAAATGAAGCATTTCTTTAATGAAGACATTTTTCCTTAATAGAGCAAGCACTGATAGGCTATGGGTCTGTTTTCATAGTCCTGAAACAAAAGAAAAACTACAGTTAGCTTAGAAACTTGAAGCATTATTGAAAATTGCATGCAAGAAAAATAACCACATGCTATTCAGGCGCAAAGGGTAGGAAAAAATTTAAATTCAAATATTATCGTACTCCTAGCACCAAAACGGTGCAATAAATAGAAAAAATGAATAAAGGAGATTTTATAGGAAATTTTATGACAATTATTTTTTGTATCAGTAAACTTTCAGCTAAATTCAGTCCTAAGCGAGATATTTGCAAAAAACTGTTTTTCGCCGCCATTTTTCCAAGATGGCGGCCAAATCCGTGGCGGTAGAGGGGTGCAAAATTAATATGTTATTAAGTACCCTATTACAAAGATAATGAAGCTTGTTCCAGCTTTCCATGAATTTTTTCCTTATTCGGCCTTTTTTCCTCCCCTATTGACTGGCCTATAAGGAATGTGCATGGAAATTAGATACTGCTGTGTTAGATGCCTCCAACACTGGGAGTCCTGAGCCTCGGTCACGAGAGAGGCTTTCACAATCCGGCGCTTTTCAGCTATTGTCTTCGAAGTTTTGTCCTATAGAACGGGGCCGGCGTAGTCACCCAGAGCAAAGCTGGCAAGGGAAGAGAGGAGGAAGAGGAGGAGGAGGAGAAGAAGGAGGAGGAGGAGGAGAAGTTGTGGTAAAAAGAAGGAAATGAAAAGGATGATAATAGCCACAAATTGAGGAAAAAAGAAAAAAAAGTGGAGAAACTGAAGAAATAATAGCCTTCGAAGTTTAGTGAAGTTATAATTCTTCCCATTCTCTCTCTCTCTCTCTCTCTCTCTCTCTCTCTCTCTCTCTCTCTCTCTCGTCTATTACTTAATTTTCATCTTTTTTCCTTTTTTTTCCTTTTTTTTATTTATTTTTACGTCTACGCCTATAGCGCCGGTAGGCTTGCTTGACGGGCCTGGATGGTGTTCGGCCCCAGCCCGTCATGGTGCAGGCAAGTGTTTATAGTGGCGCCACCTTCTCTTATGGATGTTCCTTGTGATTATCATATTTTCCCTTCTTTTTACTATCATTATCATTACAATTATTGAAACTAGATGGTGGTGAAGAGTAAGATAACATCTGCCAAGAGAGATTTAGTGTGTGTGTGTGTGTGTGTGTGTGTGTGTGTGTGTGTGTGTGTGTGTGTGTGTGTGTGTGTGTGTGTTTACAACAAAGGAAACAGCTCAAGGGCACAAAAAAAGGAAACAATAATAAAAAAAAGCCCGCTATATACTTGCTGCTCCTAAAAAGAATCCAA
The DNA here is from genome assembly GCF_024679095.1 of Eriocheir sinensis. Classification (NCBI taxonomy): domain Eukaryota; kingdom Metazoa; phylum Arthropoda; class Malacostraca; order Decapoda; family Varunidae; genus Eriocheir; species Eriocheir sinensis. The sequence continues at coordinate 16,281,840 of NC_066529.1, forward strand.
GAGGTGGCCGAAACAGAGGTCAATTTCGAGAGGAGAGGTGTCCAGATACCCTCCTCTTTTGTGTGTGTGTGTGTGTGTGTGTGTGTGTGTGTGTGTGTGTGTGTGTTTTCGCCTCAGCGTGTCGGTTGAAAGCTTTGATACACACCGGACGCACTCTTAATCAGATCAGCCAGTCAGTCACGCCCTCCACCTGCCTCTCTCTCACCTCCATAGCAGCGTTGCCGGATTATCGTACTCACCTCATTGTATTTATCATTTTTAAGCCTCAAACTCTCGTACCTGCACCAATAGCCATAGAAAATTAAAGTTAGCGTTAAAGCTTTTGTTAGTTTGTTCTCTTCAATGTTTTATTTCTCCGTGATAAGAAACATGAAGTAATTTCTGCTAAGACTTATTCATGTATCGGAGTTCTGGAATGATTTGCGCGAGCAGGGAGGAGCTTATTATTCAACGTGTTTTGATATATATTTGATGTTCGCCTTCCTTCCTCCTCCTACCTGCTTCTAACGGTTTTATTTATTGATGCTCTTTTTTTTCTTTTTGCCTTAGTTATCGGTCCGAAAGTACGAAAATGCAATGCGATGAGTGCGATAATTTGCCAACGTTGCTCCATAGTCGCCCCCCCATCAGCATTACCAGCACCATGAACGCACGCAGTGGTACCAATCGTCGGGCTGCTCATCATGATTAGCACTGTCTTGCCCTTACCTTTGACATCACCGCAGGGGTCCGTATCACTATTGTCTTACGTCTTAATCTCCATCATCGGCTCTGTTAATAAAGTTCAAGTTATTATCACCACGTTATCTAACTCTTCACTGCCATCTAGTATCAGTAATTGTTATGATAATGACAATGAAAAGAAGGAAAAATATGATAATCAAAAGCAACATCCATAAGAGAAGGTGGCGTCACTATAAACACTTGCCTGCGCCATATTGTTGTCATCGTTTATCATATTTACAGTCCCGTCTGCAAGCACCATCATCAGAGTCATTACATCCATCATTATCCATTATCCATTATTATTACGATAGTTTTCAGTATAGTTTTCCTGCTTATCCTGCGCTCTTTATTGTCATGATTATCCTTACTGACTTTTCATTTTATTAATCTTCGTCCTCGTCATCATGTAATTCCACCATCATAATAATCATAATATCCATAATTGTCACTATTTTTCCACCGTTCTTGGCCTCACGCTTTTCATATTTTCATCATCCTGCTTGGCTCTTCTTTTTTCTTAATTTCTGTCATCTTCATCATCGTTAGCTTCTTAATCATCGCTTCCTTCTCCTTATCATCGTCATCATCCTGGCTGGCTCTTCATTCTCTTAATCTTCGTCATCGTCACTTCCAAACATTTCCGGGCCATCGCTGGAAAACTCTTCTTACAACTTTTTCCAATCATGGTGTGTCGGCTGTTCGTCCGTTGTTGCGCGCCCTGCAATTTCTCGCTTTCTCGACCCTCTCTCTTCCTGTTTTTCGTTCATTGTCCTTTTACCATTTTCCAGCCTCTCCGTCCACCTGTTTTCTCTCTCTCGGTCCGTCCGCCGACTGCGTGCTTTTGTTAGTTTGTTCTCTTCAGTGTTTTATTTCTCCGTGATAAGAAACATGAAGTAATTTCTCCTTAGACTTACTCATGTATCGGAGCTCGGGAGTGATTTGCGCGAGCAGTGAGAAGCTTATTTATTAACGTGTTTTGATATTTATTTGATGTTCGCCTTCCTTCCTCCTCCTTCCTGCTTCTAACGGTTTTATTTACCTTCTCAGTTCCCTTGTTGGTGCGATCATAATTCAAGCCTTCGTCAGCAATTCTTAGATAATAATATCAAAGCACGGTAACTGCATTAGAAGACACGAGGGGAATGTTAAAGGCGAAGACTGTACGGTGAATCATATATACACACGAGAAAAGGATGCGTCCCTCACCGTAAAATAACACAGACAGACAGACAGAGACCAAAAGACAGACGAGTGTGTGTGTGCTCACTTCTAAAAATAACAAAAAGAAAGAAAACAGCTGTCGAGTGCTTTTTTTCACACCTTCACCTGCATATTAACCAGCCCTGTGGAAAAAAAAATAGGGAAATTAATTTAGTACTTATCCATTAGACCTCTTTAAACCATAAGGCAGTACGTAAAGGGGTATATGGGAGGGAAGGGAGGGGCGTAGGAAGGGTGAGGAGGAGACTGAAATGAGAATGGTTGAGAGGTAGGTATGGGTGGAAGGCAAATTTGAGAAGTGGGGGGAAGAGATGGGATGTTGTGTGGGGGATTACAGCAGTACCCTCAGACCCTCCCCTCTTCTCCTCCTCCGCTTTACCATCCCCTCGTCTCTCCCTTCTACCATCCCCCTCTCCTCCCCTCCCCTCTCGCCCGCAGTCGCTTGAAAGATAATTGAAACATAGTTTGTAGTCCACCTGAAGTGAAGCGCCGGCTGGTGCGCCTGTTAGTGGAGGTAATGCGCGGCTACCTATGTTAATCGGGGCTGTCCAGGTGTGTGTGTGTGTGTGTGTGTGTGTGTGTGTGTGTGTGTGTGTGTGTGTGTGTGTGTGTTTACTTGAGTCGCTTGTGGGATGAAAGGTTGAGAGTAATAAGTGGATGCGTTGCGTTTGTAGTGGTGGTGGTGGTGGTGGTGGTGGTGACGATGGTGTGGTAGTGGGTGTGGTGGGTGATGCGAGGGTGGGTTGGAAACAGCGTGTGTGTGTGTGTGTGTGTGTGTGTGTGTGTGTGTGTGTGTGTGTGTGTGTGTGTTTGGGGTGGCTTGTCAGTCCTCTCTAAGCAATACGATGCCCCCCCCCCCTACCCCACACACACACATGTACGTGTATATGGTGTGTGTGTTGGGGGTGTAGTGCGTAGTGTGTGGGGTACCTGCAACAGATAGATGGATAGAAATATGGATAGAGAGGTCAATTGCATGTCTCAACTTTGTCCCGCGTCCCTTCAACTCTGTAACGAGAATTAGCAGAAACAAAGCAGCTAATGCAGTATTTGTAAAGCGTCAAGTTACGGCAAATCACACGATCCAACCTTCTAAAGACGCAGAACTTCCTCACATCAGAACAATTACCACGTCTCCGATTTCAGCATTAATCTTATAACAACAAAATATCAGATGAAAACCAACCGCATCACGTGTTCGTATATATATCAAATATGATGTGGCTATTATTCCCTTGTATTATCTGAACTTTTTTGACTCCATTTTTTCGAGCGGTTTAATATAGAAAGGTCAGTGCGCTGTTGAACTTTCCCTTTTATGGGTACGCAAGCCTCACTGCTGTACTGGCGTTGCTTTGGTACCTTGCCGCTTTCCATCCGGCTCCATGTGTTTTACTCTGCACCGTAGTTTTCTCTTCTCGTTGGAAAAACTGTACCTCGTTTATTTTTCCGTAAGAGGAGGAAGAGGAGGAGGAGGAAAAGGAGGAGGAGTAGGAGGATAAGGAGAACAAGAGGAGAAGCCATCTGCTCTGTGTGTGTGTGTGTGTGGGAGAGAGAGAGAGAGATCTTCCAAGTCCCTCAGCACTTCCTCAGGTTCGGCCGATAAATCAAGTGCTAATCTTGTCATTCCTTCACCAAACTTTCCCTCATTGCTGCTGCCGGATCCTACACGTGAACAGACTCCACCTAACTGTGACGCGGAGAAAAGCTAGAATTCTCAGTACAGCCAACTTTTTCTCGGTCTCTCTCACTCATTAGTCTCTCTCTCTCTCTCTCTCTCTCTCTCTCTCTCTCTCTCTCTGTGACCCCCACAAGCTTGACGGGGTAAATGTCAAGTGGCCTTCGTGCCCGAGGGTGCAGGGAAGGGCGAGGAGAGGCCGTGGGCGGGAGAGTACGTGGGTGAGAGGCTCATAAGGGGTGCAGGAGAGGGTAAAGGGGAGAGAGAGATAGAGAGAGAGAGAGTACGAAGGGAATGCTCCACTGACGTCACGGTGCCAGCGAGTCGGGCGGATACAATTGAAAGGTGAGATGTGGGTGATTTCTTACTCGTGTTTGGCTGTGCTCCGCCTCCTCTATCTCCTCCGTCACCACCTCCTCCTCCTTCACCTGTCTTTATAACCCCTGCCTCCTACTCTTGTTCCTGGTCTTGTTGGTCTTGTTCATCTTCTTTCCAGTGCTCGTTCTTCCCGTTTTCCTCCTCCACTGCTTGTCCATCTGCCTCCTAGCTTTCCCTTCTCTACTTCCTGATCCCTATCCGTGTCATCGTTCCTCTTTTTCCCTTCTCTGTCTCGCCATATTTGTTTCCCTCGTCCTCCTCACTCCTCTCTTCTTCCTTTGCTTCTATCCCTATTCCCTGGCTCATTCACGCACCCTTCTCCTCCTCCTGCGTTAATCACTTCCAAAGTTTTAAGCTTCAAATTAACCCAAGGACGAGGAATAGAGATTTGCCGACTCAAACATGACGATACAGTGCAGACATTGGCAATAACGTTTTTTTTTCATCCAGAAGTAGTCATGTGAAAAACGATCAACTCATTTAAATCGCATTAATCGTTACTTCATACTGAGAGGAGTGAAGTGAACGTTATAGTATGAAAATCTAGCAATCCCTTTAAGCTGTTGTCAATCGCTTGAGTCACTGACGAATAGATTAAATCACTAAAGCAGGCACCCCATCGTTATCACTGTGTCGCTTACTCTTCTGCGTTTCCGAGTTTTCCTCTCCTTCTTTGCCTTCCTCATCTTCCTCTGTTTTCTGCATCCGCCTCCTCCTCCTTATCTTTGCCGTCATCTTCCCATCCTCCCTCCCCGCACCAGTATCCCGCGTCTTCCTGCCTCTCGTGCTCACTCTGCGGGTGACACATTGTACACGCAGCCGTTCACAAGTTGAGCCAGAAGTTGTGTGCCGTGGCCGGGCCTTTGTCAGCCGCTGGTTCCCGGGCCCATCCACACCTGATACTCACTCCCCTGCCCCGCCGCCTCGTTCCCTGCCGCGCCGTGGGTGTTGGGGTTTGAAGGGACGGACGGAATCGTGGTTTCGTGCATTATTGGAGTGCGGGAAGGAATGGAAGTGAGGGCTGACTAATGGGTGGGGATTAACTGTTGGTCTTTTTCTTGATTCTGAAGGTCTTGGTCTTGGTCGTGGTCCGATTAAAAAACTTTCCCCCAGTGCGAGCCACGATATTAGACACTGATTTTTTTTCTTTATCTTGTTCCACTACATCACCATCTGTGATGCCCTCATATAGAGGTAAGCTTTGATTAGCTTTCGGTGAATGTTACATACGTACTGCAGCAGCAAGAGAGTGTGTGTGGAAGAGGTGGAGGGAGAGGACAGTGTGTTGGGCGACAGCTGCGGCGGCGTCGGTCTTGTGGGGAGGAGGGAGGAGCATGGGACGGAAAACGACAAAGAGATGCTAGTCAACACACGAGAAGGAAAGATAAAATATGGAATGCTAAACTTTGGTAAAGGATGAGGAACTTGTGAACAAATACATGAAAAATAAACTAATATGGAGGAAAAGGGGAAGGTTTGTGGCTATGACTGGGTCCATCCTGCTCCGGGCAAGGTACAAACATCATCTCTCCACCTTGCTCTCCGTCTGCCTTAATTTCTACAGTTGTTGGGTTGCTACTCTGTCTGCCGACCTTTTATCTATTCTTCGCATGACATGATGTGCTCAAGTCCATTTCGTACTCTCTATCGTCATTTCGACATCATCAACCTTCTTTCATGGCCTCTTCCTTAATCAATAACGCCCGCCTACTGTATCTCTGAGCTGGTACACTTCATAGAAAACAAATCGAAATAATGAAAACAAACAAGAGAGATGTCAAGGCGAGCAGAGGAAGAAGACAGAGTGGAGGGAATGAAGGGAAAGAGAAGATGGAAGAAGTCTATTATAATGTCCGCCTGAGTCTGTTATAATGTCCGCGCCTGAGTCTATTATAATGTCCGCCTGCCTCTCTAGACCGGTACAGTTCAACTCAGCGGATCCTATGGTTGGTATTATAAGACACTCTCGCTTCTCACATCAGCCATTTCTAAAGGTCAGTGAGGGGGTCAGTCGGGATCCAATGGGTGTTTCTTCAGGTTCATGGTACAGAAGAAGACTCACACTACCACCAGGGTCATAAAACTACCCCTGGAAATGCCCACCACTCCTGCGAAACCCTTGTCAAATATGTGTTCTTAGGCGGCGATATGTCTTATACGACCTTATGACTCTTCCATGCACCCTTGACCACCATAAAGGGTGAGGCAACGAATGGGCTGAGGTCTGGAAGGGGATACAGCAGAGGTAAATACAGCCTAGTTACTTGTTTCCGTGAAGTACAAGACATTCAGTTCACGTCTAACGAGAACAGTAATCTATAACGCGAGAGAGAAGCGGAGAAACAATTATAACAAAGACCAAATATAAGAATTAGCTATTGTCCCCGCTCCCTGCTTTGTGCTACTCTGTGTCAGGCCTCCCCATTAACATGCCAAGCTCAAAGACCCGTTCGATTCCCGGCGCAGCCTCTCTTCTCCTTCTCGCCAGGACTCTCTCGCTCAGCCCATGCCGCACTCTCACACTTCAGAAGATGCGTTACGAGACAAATTTAGAAAGTATGGGAGAAACTAGGAGGAAAAAACGCCGCAAAAATGATGCGCGGCAAACAGGTGAAATTCGAAGTTGAAACCAGAGTGCTGCCATTAAACTTTAAGGAATGAGGAAATGATAAAAGGATGACCAGACGACGAAGAGAAAGTATTTGTGCTTTTATCTGCGTTGAGAATGTAATCAGAGTAAAGAGTAATATCATGAAGTATGACATGAGGAGGAGGAAGGAGGAGGAGAAGAGGAGGAGGAGGAGTACAAAAGGAGTACAAAGGAAAAGCAAAAAGCAACAGACCTCTTGGTTCTAACTATAGTCCAACCAAATTGTCGAGTCCGTTTGGGTGGAGGCTCTCGCGGGTCCATTTCTCCCCTCTGCTCTGCCACACAGTCCCAACACCTATCTCTTCCTCTCATATGTAAGGTAAAGGTAACATATGATAGGAAAAAAATAGGTGTTGGGACTGTGGCAGAGCAGAGGGGAGAAATGGACCCGCGGGAGCCAACGCCCAAACGGACTCGACAATTTGGTTTCACTTTAGGCTGTTTGTTGTTGCTTCCATCTACTCTAATCTACGAATCAGAGACACAGGACAGCAAAGGCGAAGGCTCCTCCCCTCCCACCAGTCCCTCCAGCCGAGGCTGGCATGAAAAGGAAGAATACCATGTAGTATAGAAAAAACTACAATGGAATTTTACATGGACAGAAGGGAGATCATACACGACAACTAAGCTAACACTACTTTCTGTTAGACCGGAGCAAAATAGCGGTTGTTCGGGTTAGCTTCTAAATATTTGTCTAGTCGGTTTTTGACCGTGCAAATAGTTTCGCTTTCGACGACGTTTTGAGGCAGACCATTCCATATTTTGATGACACGATTGAAGAAAAAGTGTTTTGATACATTTGAGTTGAAACGCTTCCTCGTTATTTTGTATCCATTGTTTCTTGTTACATTTGATTGAGAGACTGTAAAATAATCATGAACATTAGCGTTATTGAATCCCTTGAAAATTTTAAACACTTCTATAAGGTCACCTCTTACCCTGCGCTGTGATAAGCTGGATAAGTTAAGTTCTTTAAGTCTGTCTTCGTACGGTTTGTTTCGCAGTCCAGGGATTATTTTAGTAGCTCCACGCTGCACCCTCTCGAGTTTATATTTTTTTGTAATAGGGAGACCAAAGCAGAACGCAATACTCAAGATGTGGGCGAACTAACGAATTGTAGTGTCAATATCACTTTTTCCGATGTGTGTTCAGATGTACGACCAATAAATCCGATCAATTTGTTGGCAGTTTTTACTACTTCTGTGCAATGCTGACTCGGTTTAAGATCGTTCGAAATTATTACTCCAAGATCTTTTTTCTTTGTTGGCTTCAGAGAGGTGCATTCCGTTAATTTGATAATGAATACGATCGTTGTTGATTCCAATATGCATAACCTTGCACTTTTCAATATTGAAATTCATTTGCCATGTTCGTACCCAACTACTTAAACGTTCGAGATCAGCTTGGAAGTGTTCTTTATCCATTGTCGGAGGAGGAGGAGGAGGAGGAGGAGGAGGAGGAGACACGAGGAGGAGGATAAACTCGGGAAGGAAAGGAATCATAATGGACGGCGTTAAACTAAAGACAGCTAAAGGCAGATAATAGAGAATGAAAGAAAGGAACCAAGGAAGGAGGAGGATAAGAGAAAGGGTGTTGAGAGAGAGAGAGAGAGAGAGAGAGAGAGAGAGAGAGAGAGAATAGGAGAGAGAAAAACAGAGTATGAATATTAAGCGTACCAGACGAGAAAATACACAGAATAGACAAGAGGAGTGACCCTGGAACTGATCCTCTTACAGTGGGAGCTGAGGGCTCATCTCCCCCACCCCACTCCCAGTACTGACTCCCGCCCTCCCCCATGCCTCCCCCCCCTAACGCAGCCCACACACCTCCCTCCCTATGGATAATCTCCCCTCCGCCACTTTTTTCCCCATGTTTTCGCCTCTCCCTCGTTCGGTGCAACTGCCCGGCTCGGCTCGCAGCCTTGGAAGGGCGTACGTTCCCCATCCATTGTTTTGACGTCACTCACACTACCTGTCCCGCCCCGCCCCGCCCCGCCCCGCACTCAATCCCACGCCCAGATTTCCTCAGCTTTCGTTTCTTTCCATCCCCCTTTCCTTGCCCACTCGCACGCTTACTCACACCCCCACTGCAATCACGTCCCACCCAGCCTAAATTTCTTTCCTCCTACGCCATTCTCTTTCCCTGATTGCCCAACCACCCACCGCCCCAAACATCCATCCCCACACACATTTCCTTCCCTCCACACTCATTCTTTTTTCCGTTTGTCCACCTACCCAGTGACCGAAGCCCATCCCGCCCCACCCAACTTTCTTTTCTTTTTATCGCATTCCTTTTTGCCCCACTTACCCACCTAATCGCTGTCACAACCACCTCCACCCTTCTCAGTTTTCCTGACCATTCTCTTCACAGTCTTTGGGCCATATTTTTAAACATTGCTGCGCCCAAAAACACGTAATTTACTAGTCTTTCGTGGGAGTTTAGGGCATTTCCAGAGGTACTTTTATGACCCTGGTGGTAGTCTGAGTCTTCTTCTGTACCGTGAACCTAAAAGAACACTCATTAGAACTCGATTAACCTCCTTTTTGGCCTTTGGAAATAGTTGGTGTGAGGGGCGGGAGCATCTGACAATACCAACCTTTCCCCCGCTTGTCAGTCCATCCATTCCATCAGCACCCCACCCCACCCACAGTTACTACCCTCCCACCTCATTCCTTGTCGCCTGCTCACCGACCCTTGCCATCTCGCCTCTACCTTAGTTTTCTTGCAGTTCACTTTTTTTTTTTCTACACCAAAGGAGACAGCTCAAGGGGACAAAAAAAGGAAACAGTAATAAAAAAGCCCGCTACTCGCTGCTCCTAAAAAAAAAAAAAAAAAAAAAAATCAAAAGAGGTGGCCGAAAGAGAGGTCAATTTCCTTGCTCGATCATGCACCTTTCCCACCTATCCCTTGAGCTTCCCATCTTGCTCCACCTGATTTTCTTTTCCTTGCAGTCACACCCTTTTAATAACCTCATCCACCCTGCCCACTCAGCTTTCCTTACCGTTCACTTTTCTCACCCGCTCACTCTTTCCCCAGCCGATCGTCCCCTCCCTTGCTTGTCCGTCCCCTCGCCCCCCCCCACCCACCTGCCCACCTGAGGCCCGTGGAAATAATGGACTCAAACAATGGAGGTGTTGGACAGGTGAAGGGGGTGGGGAGGGGGGGGTCGCGGGCGTCGCCTTTTCGATAATTAACGGGGCCAATGAAACGCGCGCGCAATTACCGGTGCCGAAGAGGAAAGTTAGTTGGCCTTTTGTGTGTGTGTGTGTGTGTGTGTGTGTGTGTGTGTGTGTGTGTGTGTGTGTGTGTGTTTGGTTTTCCTTATTTATTTCGTCAATTTTTTACTTCTCACAGCAATGCATCGATGCAGCAAATAAAACGAACAGAATGTTGGGCTTCATTAAAAGAAACTTTTTATTCAAGAATAAAGATGTAATACTTCCACTATACAATAGTTTAGTCAGACCCCACTTGGAATATGCGGTACAGTTTTGGTTTCCCCACCATGCAAAGGACATTGGTAAATTAAAAGGTGTTCAGCGTCGGGGAACAAAAATGATCCCTTCCTTGCGCAACAAATCTTACGAAGAAAGGCTTTCCACCCTTAACATGTTCTCTCTTGAGAAACGTTGCCTCCGAGGAAAACCGATCGAATGTTTTAAAATACTTAATGGTTTCACGAATGTAGACAGATCAACATTGTTTATGATCGATGACACTTTGCGTACGATGAACAATGGCGTAAAATTCAAATGTAGGCAAGTAAATTCAGACTGCACCAAATTTTTCTTCACTAACATTTTAGTGCGAGAATGGAATAAGCTCCCACCGTCAGTGGTCCAGTGTAACACGATTGACTCCTTCAAAAACAAGCTCGACCGTCACTTCCATCAACTTAATATCAACTAGAGTTGAAATGCATCGTTTTGGAGCCTTCTGATTAATGTAGAATCACCTAGTCTGGACCATGGGGTCTGTGTGGTCTAATTTTCTATGTAAATCTCTCTCTCTCTCTCTCTCTCTCTCTCTCTCTCTCTCTCTCTCTCTCTCTCTCTCTCTCTCTCTCTCTCTCTGACCTATTTCTTACCTTTTTTAATTTTTAAGTCCAGCCTTTCCTTCTCCTTGCAAATGTCACACCAATTTTCAAAAAGGGGGACAAGTCTCATCCAGGAAACTATCGACCAATTAGCCTGACATCTATTGTTTGTAAGTTAATGGAGACTATCATTCGCGACAATATGGTGAAATTCTTCGAAGAAAATAATATAATAAAGAATTCGCAACATGGCTTCCGTAGTAAACGTTCGTGTTTGACTAACTTACTTGATTTTTTTCACTATATTTTTGAGGTGTTCGATGAAAGCAGATCAGTAGATATCATATATCTGGATTTTCAAAAGGTATTTGATAAGGTCCCCCACCAACGATTGGTCAGCAAACTATTGGCGCACGGTATATCGGGTAACATTCACAATGGACTGGCTCTCTGAGCGGAAACACAGAGTAGTTCTAAACGGTGTTACATCTAACTGGCTCGATGTCAGAAGCGGCGTACCTCAAGGATCAGTGCTTGGCCCCATGCTCTTCTTAATTTATGTTAATGATATCGATGATGGGCTCACTTGCAAAGTATCAAAATTTGCTGATGACACAAAAATTGCTCGTAAAGTAACTGCGACACTCGACGAAGAAGCTTTACAATCAGATCTAGATCGACTTGCACGTTGGGCCAATCAATGGCAAATGAAATTTAACGTTGAGAAATGTAAAGTGTTGCACATCGGAAAAAATAACAATCGCGTTCGGTACGTAATGAATGGCCAACAACTTTCTGCAGTAAGTAAAGAAAAGGATCTTGGAATCACTATATCAAGCGATTTAAAGCCCGGTCAGCATTGTTCAGAGGTAGTTTAAACTGCAAACAAATTGGTTGGCTTCATCGGACGAGTCTTTAATAATAAATCGGAAAAAGTAATATTAAAACTGTATAATTCGTTGGTTCGACCCCGTCTAGAGTACTGTGTACAGTTTTGGTCTCCCTATTACAGAAAAGACATAGAAAAGTTGGAAAGAGTTCAACGAAGAGTAACAAAGATGATTCCTAGGTTGAGAAATTTGTCATATGAACAAAGGCTTAAAGAAGTAAATTTATTCAGCCTATCAAAACGAAGAATGCGAGGCGATCTAATAGAAGTGTTTAAAATGTCTAAAGGATTCAGTGATATTAATGCGGAAGATTACTTTACAATTGATCGATCAAATAGAACAAGAAGAAATCACAATTTGAAGATAAGTGGTAAAAGATTCTCGTCCCACGAAGCTAAACACTTCTTCAATCGAGTTGTTAATGTTTGGAACTGTCTACCTTGTGATGTCGTTGATAGTACAACAGTTACGGCCTTCAAGAATATATAAGACAAGTGTTTTGAATCCAACCAGCAATTAAGATATTACTCATTGTCGTAATAACGTTAAGTTCTTTCGAATACTGGTGTCCTTGTCCGCTTTTATCGCCCGGTTAGTGGTAGCAGTAATGGTAGTTCTTTCCTCTTTCCTACATAATTTCCATGCAGTTTTTCCATGCTGCATGGTTCTTTTTCCTTTCCTGCCAGCTTTGGCTGGAGGGATGGGGGGGTGGGGAGGAGCCTTCGCCTTTGCTGTCCTTCATCTTCCACCTTCGATTAGATAGTTAGTGTAGCCATCACAAACAACCTCGTAAGGACCAGCAGGTCTGCTGTTGTTTGTTCTTCCTTTGTGTTCCTTTGTGTTCCTTTTCCTCCTTCTGTACCTCTCCGTCCTCCTCCTCTCCCTCCTCCTCCTCCTCCTCCTCCTCCTCCTCCTCCTCCTCCCCTCTCCATTGTCTTCCACTCCGTCTTGTTTTCTCCTCCTCATCAGATCAGTTCACGAATAACCCAGAGGGGAAAAATAGTATTTGGACTTCCACTGATTGGAACGTTGGCGGTGTATTTCTGGACTTCGTGGGCGCGGGTCTGTCTGTCTGTCTGTGTGTGTCTGTTTCTGTCTGTTTCTCCTACAATATTCATGCGTTATTTCCTTCTTTATCCTCTTTCATGTTCGTGTTGCTTTTTTTCTCAGTAGCTTTTTTTAGTCCCTGCTTGTGTTGTTTTGTTCTTCCCGTTTTCTTCTGCTGTTTTAATATTCATTCATTTTTTCCGCCTCCTTCCTCTTGATCCTCTTTTCTTTCGTGATTTTTCTGGCTTTTTTCTTTTTATCCGTTTTTCTTCTGCAGCGACTTTTCCCATTTCTTGTTTTGTAATACTGATTCATTCCTGATTTTTCGTTTCCTATTATATTTTTTTTCGTTGACTTCCTTATATCCTTGTTTTAATTGCTTTTTTTCTTTTCCAGGATATTTTCTGCGCAAGAGTTTTTATTGGTTTCTCACCTTTACTTAATTTTATGGTTTCTGTTTTTTCTTTTACATAACGTACTGGTTTATTTCTATATTTGGATTCTTTATGTTTTTCTGTGTATTCTATTTTCGGTGTTCTCTCCCCTTCTTTCTATTCTTTCTTTGTTCCTTTTATGTTTGTTTTACCTGCGGCGTATTCTTCAAATCTTGTTAATGTTCTTACCGCTTAAGCTCCCTCTGTTGCATTTTTTTCTTTCTGTTACACCTTTATCTATGAATAGCGTCATTACTATATTTTTTATCTTTTCTCTCTTTTTATAACTTTTTTTTATAAGGTTTTCTCTTACTCTTTTTATTACTTTTCTTTCGCTTTCTCTTCCAAACGTTTTCATATTTCTTTTCACGGTTCATTTTCACGTTTTTGTCGACGAATAATCGTTCTTTTAGCCTACTGCCTACCTTTATCTCTCTCAGTCATTTACATTCTCTCTCTCTCTCTCTCTCTCTCTCTCTCTCTCTCTCTCTCTCTCTCTCTCTCTCTCTCTCTCTCTCGCATGCTCTTTCCCTCGCTCTCGCTCTCGGCTGTTGAAGCAAAACAATTCGAAATAACTAGAAAAGTGAAACTGCAAAATAATGCAAGAATACAGATGATTTTTTTTTTTTTTGGCGTATAAAAATTTCACCTAACCAATATATACTTAGTGTGTGTGTGTGTGTGTGTGTGTGACAGTGGGCGTAATTGTTTTTGTTACAGTAATGAGTGAGAATCCGTAGTTTGTTAATTAAATAGTCCAGCGTTTATAATTTTTCACATTCGGGGCCGTCTGTGTGCTGGTGGGGGGCGAGGCGAGGCGAGGCATGGGGGGAAGGAACGAGGAGATGGGGAAGGTATAACTTAGGAGGTATAACTTAGGAGGCAAGGAGAGGAGAAGCGAGGCGAGGATAGAAGCGAGTAAAATGTAGCTAAGAACTGTAGGTGGAAAGTGTGAGAGGAAGGAAGGGAATGGGAGATTAGAGGAGTGAAAACGGAAAGAATGCCATGGGTACAGTAAAGGAAGGTGGGAAAGGGTGAAATGAAGGAAGGGAAAGCAATGTATCAAAGGAAGGGGGGGGGGGGGCTAGAGGAGTGAAGAGGGAAGAAATGGGTATAGTAAATGAGGGTAGGAAAGAAGAAGAGGAATGAGGAGATGGGAAAGTTAGAGCAGTGAAAAGGGAAGGACAGAGTACGGAAAAGAAATGTACAAAAGGGTGAAAGGAAGGAAGGGAATGGAAGGTTAGAAGTGAAAAAGGGAAGGATTGCGTGCAGAAAAGGGTCGTAGCAAAGGGTGAAAGGAAGTAAGGGAAAAGGAGGTTAGAAGTGAAAAAGGGAAGGATTGCGTGCAGAAAAGGGTCGTAGCAAAGGGTGAAAGGAAGGAAGGGAAAAGGAGGTTAGAAGAGAAAAAGGGAAGGATTGCGTGCAGAAAAGGGCCGTAGCAAAGGGTTAGAGGAAGGAAGGGGATAGAGGAAGCAGAAAGGGAAGGATTGGGTACGGAAAAGGAGTGTATAGAGGAGTGAAAAGATTAAGGGAAGGGATAGTTAGAAGTGACAATGGGAAGGATTGGGTTCGGAAAAAGGGTGTAGCAAAGGGTGAGAGAAAGGAAGAGGATTGTTAAAGGAAGTGAAATGGAGAGAATGGGTAAAAAATAGGAATGATTTTGGAGGGGAATGGGTACAGCTGGACACGGAGGGGTAGGGGGAGGAGATACAACGAAATGGGAGGGAAAGGATGGAAAAGTAAGGAATGGTGGAATGCGAGGAGAGGAATGGTTACAGAAAGAGTGGAAAGGGAAAGACGGAGATGAAAGCTAAGAGGAGAAGAAGGGGAACAGAGGAAAATCGATGTTTGGAGAAGAAGAGAGGATAGTCAGATGATGAAGTAAAAAAAAAATAAGAGAAAAAAAACGTTGGCGAGAAAAAAAAACGATAAAAAGAGATACAAAAGAAAGGAAGAAAACGGATAATGAGGTGGGAATACCCTAATCTTTATACTTAACATGAATACCTCACCTGCATTGTCAGTCTTTTTCTCTCCCTCCCTCTCTCACTCCCTCGTTCTCTCCCTCTCCACTCACCACTCCATCGGATCACCATATCAGCGGCCAGGTGGTGCTTCATTATGTAGGTTAATCCATAGAGGGCGTTGAGTGACCCCTAGCCTCGCCTCGTGTTGCCAGGTGAAGGGATGATCGGGCGTGACGAGGCTCGGAGAGGGAGGGGCTACGGGGGAGGATGATGGGGCTACAGGGAGGCGAAAGGGTGGGAGACGAGAGGGAGGGAGGTTGATGAAAGGTGAGTAGGGAGACGTAGGTAGGACACAAAGTACAGCGAAGGGTACATAGGGAGAATTAGGTGGTAGAACGAGAGGGCTATGGTGGTAGGATGAGGAGGCGAGAGAGGGGTAGACGAGAGAGAGGGAGGTTGATGAAAGAAGAAAAGGGAAACGTAGGTATGACACGAGAGAGAAGGAATGGATCGACATACACATAATAAAGAGAAGGATAGGTTGGGAAAAGTAGGTGGTAAGAGGAGGGGGCTAAAGGTAGACGAAAGAATAGGAGATGAGAGGAAGGAGAACAGGGACAAGTAGGTAGAACAAGAGAGGGAAAGAACTGAACGGGACACACCTATGCAAGCGAGGGGCGAGGATGGTAAAATGAGGAAGTTAAAGGTAGACGAGAGAATGGGAGACGAGAGGAAGGGTGATGAAGGTAGAATAGGGAGACGTAGGTAGGAGACGAGAGTAAAGATAGGGATAACACAAAAGAGAGAAGGATGACCGTACTAGGATGAGGGAGACTGAAAAGGAGAATAAGAAGACAGGAAGGAGACGAGAGAAGGGTGAAGATAGCAGAATGAGAGACTGATAAAGGGAGAAGAGAGACATAGGAAGGAAACGAAAGGGAAAGAATGGATCAACATATGCGTAAGGGTAGTAGAATGAATAAAACGAGGAGATGGAAGAGATTGACGCAGAGAAAAAAAGAATGACAACGATGATAGTGAGGTATGGGAGGTGAACGGGAGGAAAGAGGGAGAAGTAGGAGGAGGAGAGGGAGGAAGGGAAGGTTCAAGAAAGAGCGGAAATACAGGAAATATAAATAGGGTGAAAAAGGGAGGCGAGGGATGCGTTGGTGTTACAGATAAAAGGGAGACCAACAAAAGGGAGAGTGGAGAGGAGAGCTTGCTAAATTCAATAAGGGCAAACTTATGGTCAGGTTCATTAGTGAATATATTAGTGGCATAGGTAAAAGGAATATTAACTGTAGTGAGAGTAATGATGCTGTTATTAGAATTAATATTAGTTGTAGTATTAGTAGTGGTAGTAGTAATAGTAGTAGTAGTAGGAGCAGTAGTCATTATTTCACAGTTTTATACATCTCTGCATAAAAGAAACCCTCAAGGATTCCTTTTCAGAAACTTTAGAGTCTCAGGAATTTAGTAGACGCAAGAAAGTTAATTTGAAAGTGAATTAGGAGTTAATTACTGGGAATAACTAATGTTGCTCAAAATTATGAACCGGCGGCAGACAACGTATTGAGCGAGCGAGAGAGAGAGAGAGAGAGAGAGAGAGAGAGAGAGAGAGAGAGAGAGAGAGAGAGAGAGAGAGAGAGAGAGTCTGTGTGTGTGTGTGTGTGTGTGTGTGTGTGTGTGTGTGTGTGTGTTACATTACATTGCATCTCCCAGCAAGTCTTGTCTGGCATGGCGTGTGAGGGGTCCCAGGCGCTGCTATGCTCTCCTTCCTTCCTTCCTGGTGGTGAAAATATGTTGTTTGCCGCCACTGTCAACTCTTCGTGGAATTTCATACGTCTAAAAAGGAAAACTCATCCGCTCCGAGTCGAACACAACGTCTGTCATGTTAAAGGCCGCGAGGAGAGCTGCTGTAAGGAGTGGAGGTGCCCGTGTCTTGAGGAGGTTACGTGGGTCGCTATTCCCAGATACATCCTTCCGCTTCTCATCAACTATTTCAAAAGCCCGAAAAGGAAAGTAATCGCGTCTTCAAGAGTGTTTGTTTTTAACGTTCACGGTACAGAAACTTTGTCAGACTGCCACCAGGGACATGGATGGAAATGCACACACACCTCATACGAAAGGCGTCTCGAAAGTGTGTGTGCTTGGCCGCCGAAATGTATAAGAAGATGGCCCACACATCGTCGTTTCTGCCGTGGTGTTACTTAGGGTTACATTCTCTATAGATGTCGTTAGTATAGAAGTCGTGTCACGTATTGAATTACTTGTATCGATTTCCTTTATTTTATCATGACGGCGTGTGTGTGAATCATGCTTATTGGTTATTTTAATGGAGAACTCGACTTGGATCCGAGGTTTGCTAAGGGTTTAAATAAAGGTTGTGTGAGTACTCTTGCGACGCCCTCCTTGTGAATCAGGCGACGAAGTGTGAAAGGAGGGGAAGAAAATTAAAGCGTATATCTTTAGGACGGTAAGGAAAGAGAGAGAGAGAGAGAGAGATTTAGGTATTATATAGGAAATGTTTCAAACCTATTTT
Organism: Eriocheir sinensis; assembly: GCF_024679095.1. Classification (NCBI taxonomy): domain Eukaryota; kingdom Metazoa; phylum Arthropoda; class Malacostraca; order Decapoda; family Varunidae; genus Eriocheir; species Eriocheir sinensis. The sequence continues at coordinate 16,299,409 of NC_066529.1, forward strand.
TTATGCAGTGTGTGTGTGTGTGTGTGTGTGTGTGTGTGTGTGTGTGTGTGTGTGTGTGTGTGTGTATGGATGTGTTCATTTATGCATGTGCGTAAGTTAGTTTATTTATATATCTCGTCCCTGCCGCTTGACAGTTTAATGAGCCGGGAGAGGGAAGGGAAAGGAAGGATGGCCGTGTGTGTGTGTGTGTGTGTGTGTGTGTGTGTGTGTGTGTGTGTGTGTGTGTGTGTGTGTGTGTGTATGTGCAGTATATAAATAAGTGCAGGGAGGTTCGTCACACACACAAACACACCCACACACACACACACACACACACTCTCTCTCTCTCTCTCTCTCTCTCTCTCTCTCTCTCTCTCTCTCTCTCTCTCTCTCTCTCTCTCTACTTCACGTAACAACAGGATAATGCAAACAAATATATATATCACTCCTTCACTTTTTCACCTTCTATGCTCATGCCTTCCTTCACTCCTTCACCTCCTACGCCCCCTCCTTCCTCCACTCCTTCACCTCCTACGCCCCCTCCTTCCTCCACTCCTTCACCTCCTACGCCCCCTCCTTCCTTCACTCCTTCACCTCCTACGACCCCTCCTTCCTCCACTCCTTCACCTCCTACGCCCCCTCCTTCCTCCACTCCTTCACCTCCTCACCCCCCTCCTTCCTCCACTCCTTCACCTCCTACGCCCCCTCCTTCCTCCACTCCTTCACCCCTCCTACGCCCCCTCCTTCCTCCACTCCTTCACCTCCTACGCCCCCTCCTTCCTCCACTCCTTCACCTCCTACGCCCCCTCCTTCCTCCACTCCTTCACCCCTCCTACTCCCCCTCCTTCCTCCACTCCTTCACCTCCTACGCCCCCTCCTTCCTCCACTCCTTCACCTCCTACGCCCCCTCCTTCCTCCACTCCTTCACCTCCTACGCCCCCTCCTTCCTCCACTCCTTCACCTCCTTCGCCCCCTCCCTCCTCCACTCCTTCACCCCTCCTACACCCCCTCCTTCCTCCCGTCCTTCACCACCTACGCCCCCTCCTTCCTCCACTCCTTCACCTCCTACGCCCCCTCCTTCCTCCACTCCTTCACCTCCTACGCCCCCTCCTTCCTCCACTCCTTCACCTCCTACGCCCCCTCCTTCCTCCACTCCTTCACCTCCTACGCCCCCTCCTTCCTCCACTCCTTCACCTCCTACGCCCCCTCCTTCCTCCACTCCACCTCCTACGCCCCTCCCTCCTCCACTCCTTCACCTCCTACGCCCCCTCCTTCCTCCACTCCTTCACCTCCTACGCCCCCTTCTTCCTCCACTCCTTCACACCTTCTACGCCCCCTCCTTCCTCCACTCCTTCACCTCCTTCGCCCCCACCTTCCTCCACTCCTTCACCTCCACGCCCCTCCTTCCTCCACTCCTTCACCTCCCACGCCCCTTCTTGCTCCACTCCTTCACCTACTACGCCCCCTCCTTCCTCCACTCCTTCATCTCCTACGCACCCTCCTTCTTCCACTCCTTAACCTCCTACGACCCCTCCTTCCTCCACTCCTTCACCTCCTACGCCCCACCATCCACCACTCCATCACCTCCTACGCCACCTCCTTCCTCCACTCCTTCACCTCCTACGCCCCCTCCTTCCTTCACTCCTTCACCTCCTTCGCCCCCTCCTTCCTCCACTCCTTCACCTCCTACGCCCCCTCCTTCCTCCACTCCTTCACCTCCTACGCCCCCTCCTTCCTCCACTCCTTCACCTCCTACGCACCCTCCTTCCTCCACTCCTTCACCTCCTTCGCCCCCTCCTTCCTCCACTCCTTCACCTCCAACGCCCCCTCCTTCCTCCACTCCTTCACCTCCTACGCCCACTTCTTCCGCCACTCCTTCACCTCCTACGCCCACTCCTTCCTCCACTCCTTCACCTCCTACGCTGACTACCGACGAGTAATCCGCCGCTTCAAGGAAAAGTCAAGCTACATCATTGTCTCCGGGATTCTTCCGAGAATCGACGCCTTCACAGGCTTCCACAGAAAGGCGTCGAACATCAACAACAGATTGAAGCACCTCTGCCAGGACGAGGAAGTTTCGTTCGCAAGTCAGTGGGATCATTTCTATGATATCCCCGAACTTTTCCGTCCTGACGGTCTTCACCTCAATGCGACTGGCTCAGCACGGCCTGATAGGTTGCTGAACGAGGAGGTACTTTTGTACTCAAAAAACTCCGAGCGCGGGAGGGGCACCAAAGTATCGTAAACAACCAACCAGTAGGGACCGCTCATTACACACCAAGGCCCCCAACAGTGAACACAAGCAGACACCAGACTACTATGCCGCGAAGCGTTGAAAGGACATTTCTGTCCTATACGCCAACGCGCGGAGCTTAATACCCAAACGGGACGAGTTACTTGCCTATGTTGACGTAGAAAGTCCGGACGTGATTGCCATCACCGAAACGTGGGCCACCTCTGACCACCTAATGACCGAATTCTCAATTCCGGGATACGAGAGCTTCTACAAAAACAGACTTCACAAGAAAGGAGGAGGCGTTATCTGTTACGTCAAGAACAAATACCCTGCCGTGGAAATAACCAAAGAAGACTCAGAGAAATATGACACTGTATATGTTGAACTGGAGACTAGCAAGCACAACAAAATAACGATTGGAACCGTTTACAGACCTCCAAAGCAACAAGCAGCGGACGACGAAGCGCTGTACGAGGAAATTCACACCATAACACAAAACAAACAGTCAGTCATTATCGGGGACTTTAACTGTTCCAACATTGACTGGACCACGATGATTGGAGATCGGGAGGGTAACAGATTGCTCGAAATGTTAGAGGACAATTTTCTTACTCAGATTGTTACCCAACCGACGAGGGAAAATAACTTATTAGACCTAGTACTCGTGAGTGATTCAGATCTCACACGTGAATGTTAAGTCGGAGAAAAACTGGATGGTTGCGACCATCACCTAATTCGCCTAAAAATCAGAACAGACCATGAACTCACCGAAAACATGTCCAAGATTCCAGACTACAAAAAAGCCAATTTTAACTTCGCTCGTGAGCTGCTAACCCAGACAACTTGGGAACCCATGAACCTCACTCCGGTGGACGGCGCGTGGAACGGCTTTAAGAACAAACTCCTGGAGGTAGAGAGAACGACTGTTCCCATGAAGACAAGGAGAACAAATAATGCCACAAGCACACCATGGATGACTACCCAAGTTCGACGGGCGATTAATTTGAAGATGAGAAAATACAACTTGCTAAAGGAAAACAGCACTGACGAGGCACGCGAACAGTACCATCAAAGCCTCAGAGCTTGCAGAACACTCATTCGCCAGAGTAAACGCGACTATGAAAAGCAAATTGCACGCGAAGCCAAGTCCAACCCGAAAAAGTTCTTCATGTATATAAGAACCAAAAAGAAGACAAAAAGCAATATCGGTCCCCTAAAAGATGAAAGTGACGTACTAACACAGGACAGTAGACAAATGGTCGAAATCCTAAACAGGAACTTCGCGTCTGTGTTCACGGTCGAGAATACCCAGTCCGTACCCGAGAGCCCTTCCCCACCGATGGGAATCACTCCCCTAGAAATTGGTACAATCGACGAACGGGATGTGAAAATGTACCTAGACAAATTCGAGATAAACAAGTCTACCGGACCCGATGACTTGTCACCCAGGCTGCTCAAGGAACTCAAGCAGCAAATCCTCAAGCCACTCACCGCCATCTACTATCTGTCACTACAACAAAACAAAGTCCCGAAAGACTGGAAACAAGCGAACGTAACACCGATCTACAAAAAGGGAGACAAAAGTGTGGCCCTAAACTACAGACCAATCAGCTTGACCTCAGTGGCGGGAAAAATCATCGAGAAGATCATCATAGACAAACTCGTTAGGTTCCTTGAAGACAACAACATCATTTCCGATGCTCAGCACGGTTTCAGGAACAAGCGCTCATGCTTAACCAATTTATTGGACTTCTTCCAAGGTATCTATGAAAACTGGGATAATCATATCCCCAGTGATATTATATATCTAGACTTTCAGAAAGCCTTTGACAAAGTGCCACATGAAAGACTCCTCAAGAAACTTAAGTCGGCGGGATTAGGCGACGATCTGACAGCGTGGATCAAAGACTGGCTCACTGAAAGAAAACAACGAGTTGTTCTCAACGGACAGGCCTCCGAATGGCTCCCGGTCACAAGTGGAGTGCCACAGGGGTCAGTGCTGGGACCCATACTTTTCATCATATATATCAACGACCTAGAACTAGGATTAAAATCCAATCTTTCAAAATTTGCCGACGACACAAAGGTGGGTGGGAAGGCCCTCACGACGGCAGACTGCGAAATTATCCAGAGAGACCTGGACCAGATCACTCGTTGGTCAGAAAAATGGCAGATGTCCTTCAACACTACCAAATGTAAAGTAATGCATATCGGATCCAGAAACAGCAACCACATATACCACATGGGTGGCGAACCACTACATGTTGTGCAAGAGGAAAGAGACCTCGGGGTCACCATCAGCAGTGACTTGAAACAAACAAAATACTGCAAGTCCGCCTGTAAAAAAGCCAATACAATGCTTGGGTTCCTATCGAGGAACTTCGAATACAAGATGCCGGGAGTTATGTTATCCTTGTATAATTCGCTGGTAAGGCCCCACCTGGAATACGCCGTGCAATTCTGGTCTCCTAATTACAGGAAAGACATTGAATTACTTGAGAGAGTACAGCGCCGCGCCACGAAGATGATACCATCACTGAGGACGAAACCCTATGAAGAACGACTCGAGCGACTCAACCTCTTCACGTTGGAAAAGAGACGACTGCGGGGAGACATGATACAAGTCTTTAAGTACCTGAACAAGCTCAGCAACGTTGATCACTCCAAACTCTTCACGCTACAAACTAACCTGAGAACAAGAAACAACGGAAAAACAATTCAAGCAAAGCGATGCAATACCGACATCGGCAGGAGTTATTTCTCGAATAGAGTTGTTCGCCACTGGAACAGCCTTCCTGCAGAGGTGGTTAGCGCAGAGACCATCAACTCCTTCAAGAAACGCATTGATCGCCACTTTGCTGCAACACGAGTGAACTGAACGTTCCCAAGAGTAGGTACAAAAGTGCTTTAATCCTTCCCTGCAAGCCACTCCTGTGGCAAACGGATTGATTAAATCACTGAACGCAGGCAGCCTAGTTATGAGCCAACAGGCTTTCTGCTGCCTGCTAGTCCATGTTTCCATGTCTCCATGTTTCCATGTTTCACCTCCTACGCCCCCTCCTTCCTCCACTCCTTCACCTCCTACGCCCACTCCTTCCTCCACTCCTTCACCTCCTACGCCCCCTCCTTCCTCCACTCCTTCACCTCCTACGCCCCCTCCTTCCTCCACTCCTTCACCTCCTACGCCCGCTCCTTCCTCCACTCCTTCACCTCCTACGCCCCCTCCTTCCTCCACTCCTTCACCTCCTACGCCCCCTCTTTCCTCCACTCCTTCACCTCCTACGACCCCTCCTTCCTCCACTCCTTCACCTCCTACGCCCCCTCCTTCCTACACTCCACCTCCTACGCCCCCGCCTGCGTCCACTCCTGCACCTCCTACGCCCCCTCCTTCATCCACTCCTTCACCTCCTACGCCCCCTCCTTCCTTCACTCCACCTCCTACGCCCCCTTCTTCCTTCACTCCTTCCCCTCCTACGCCCCCTCCTTCCTCCACTCCTTCACCTCCTACGCCCCCTCCTTCCTCCACTCCTTCACCTCCTACGCCCCCTCCTTCCTCCACTCCTTCACCTCCTACGGCCCCTCCTTCCTCCACTCCTTCACCTCCTACGCCCCCTCCTTCCTCCACTCCTTCATCTCCTACGCCCACTCCTTCCTTTTCTCATTCACTCTTTTAATCCCTTCTCGTCGTCATTTTTGTTGCTTTTCCTTTTCTCGCCAGCATTTCTTAACCCAGGTGAATAGAAACGGGGATATAAAAGCCTGGCCTCTGCTTGTGTAGTCTCTTTTCGCGTCGGCAGTCATTAATACTTTCCACTCGTTCTAAATAATAGTAATAATCTGATGAAAACATTTACAATCACTGAACCAAAGTAGTAACCTAATGGAAACTTAATTTAAAACCATTGTACTGAAGTAGCTAAGTAATTCTCTTTTCAGTCTATTTTTTTTGTGTATACATGGATGAAAATAAAACCCCTCACTGAAGAAAGGCAAGAAAGAAGGAGGGAGAAAGAAAGAGGAGATAAGCTTATGATCACTAAAGGAAAATAAACATCAGGTTCATAATTTACACGCAACCCTTCCCAAAAAATAAAGAAAAAAAAACCTGATTCACAACATTTAGTTCAATATATAAATTCACGTCTTCCTCTTGAGCGTCTTAATTTTCTGTCTTCTTTCTCCTTTTTTTTCTTCAATCTTTCGCTGGGAGGGCGGCGCTGTGTCTTTCTATTGGCGCAGTGTAGCGGAGCCAATCATCGAGAAGTGGGTGAGAGTCTTGCATTCCGATTGGTTTGTGTCTCTGGCCGGCGAGCGAGGGGAGAGGAAATTGATGTTTCTTGTTGACATTCGTTCCAGAAAGGTGTTTTTTGAGAGAGAGAGAGAGAGAGAGAGAGAGAGAGAGAGAGAGAGAGAGAGAGAGAGAGAGAGAGAGAGAGAGAGTATATAAAAAGTAAACACAAACACACACACACACACACACACACACACACACACACACACACACACACACACACACACACGGTGAAGGAAATGGTAGGGACGGAAGGTGTTCCATATTCTACCGAAGGTGTTCACACTATAAAGAAAAAAACTGCGGCGAGCGGCCACAACTTGGCTGTATACACATCTATCCCTGCTTCTGACTGCGTCTGCGCTGCATTCATTGCCTTCACCTCAAAGCATGCAACTTCATTACATCATCCATTACCACTACACAACTCATTGTACCCGTCAATCCTTCTGCCATTGAAATCAATCTTAAACTACTAGGGGAGGTGAAATGCCTCCCACTCCAGCCACTGTTGAGTTGCAGGAACGTAGGCTAGGAAGAGGCCGTCTTGTGGAGCATTGTATTGTATATTGTGCATATTAACAAAAATATATAAAAAACAGTGGCCCTCAAGACGCAGCGGGAGAGGAAGCGTCACTCAAATTTTCTCCGAGCTTGAGAAAGTAAGTGACACTGACAATGAAGACTACGATGACGCCCACCAATGCATTTTCTGATTTGCTGAGTAAAAGTGAGCCGTATATTGCCAAGAAAACTACTGCTACTGGCGGTCTGCCACCTTGCCCGCCTTTGCCCCACGCTCTGAAATGCCTCTTGCCTCCAGAGGCGCGCTGTTCTGCCCCTAGCTTGCCTCGATTATCAGGTCTTGGCAACACCACATTGGGAAGCGCGCGGCTCACGAGGCCGAGTGTGGACGCGGCTTAAGGGTGCAGAGAAAGTCAGACATAGAAAGGGAAGACAAAAAGAGAAAAGGGTTGGGGAAAGGAAAAAAAGGGAAGGGGAAACCAACTAAGATAAGGATAGGGAAAGGAAGGGCCGGGAAGGGAAGCGGAGGGTCTCGTCGAGCTCCTGGAAGTCACACGGGGAATGGAAGGGGGAAGGGGGCTTTGAGGAGGTCTGAGGAGGATTAAGACAGGAATAGAGAAGGGAAAGAATTGATGCGTGTGTGTCCTGGAAGAAGGAAGGAGCAGGGAGAGATGATGATGATGGGAGAGGAGCCAGTCAGTCAGTCACTCAGTCAGCCAGTCGATAGGGAGAGTGACAGACAGCGGTAAACTGATTATCTGGGCCTTGTCATCTCTCTTTGTCACTCTTAAGCTTCCTCCTCCTCCTCTCTCTCTCTCTCTCTCTCTCTCTCTCTCTCTCTCTCTCTCTCTCTCTCTCTCTCTCTATCTCTCTCTCTCTCTCTCTCTCTCTCTCTCTCTCTCTCTCTCTCTCTCTCTCTCTCTCTCTCTCTCTCTCTCTCTCTCTCTCTCTCTCTCTCTCTCTCTCTCTCTCTCTCTCTCTCTCTCTCTCTCTCTCTCTCTCTTCTTTTGGTTTCTTTTCCTTTCCTTTCACTTCCCCTTAATTCCTCTCTTCTTTCTTCTCTTGTAATTGTATTTTTCTTCTTTTACATTTACATTTAAAGTTCAAATTGATTTATCCTCTTGTTTTAATTAACTTTGTTTTATGCACCCATTCGTTTCCTTTGATTTCTTCCTCCTTCCTCCTCATCGTCTGCCTTCTTTCTATCTCGTACTCTCCTCTCCCCTTACCTCCTTCCCAAATTTATAGCAGTTTCTCCTTTCTGTTATCATCTCCCACTTCTCGCCTACTTCTGATCTTAATCGTACCTCTCATAACATTTCATCTTCTTCATTGGGTTCTATCATCACCTGGCAGTAGTTGCAGTAATAGTAGTAGCAGTAATAGTGGTAATAATAGTAGCAGTAGTAGTAGTAGTAGTAGTAGTAGTAGTAGTAGTAGTAGTAGGAGGAGGAGGAAGAGGAGTAGGAGAAGTAGGGAAAGGAGAAATAGAAGGAGGAAGGGAGAAGGAGGAGGAAGAGAAGGACGTGGAGGAGGAGGAGGAGTGCAAATGGTTGAGATTCACGTCATAATCCTCTTCCTCCTTCGTCTCCTTCTCCTTCTCCTCTTCCTCCTTCTCCTCCTCTTCCTCCTCCTTCTCCTCCTCTTCCTCCTCCTTCTCCTCCTCCATAACACGATACCGAGAGCGTCGTGGTTGACATTAAATTTGCACCGCCCCGCTCCCCTGTCCCTCACCTCACCGCCGCCGCCACACCTGCCTCCCACACCTGCTCGTTCGCCTGCCCTACTTCACACCTGTCCGCCTGCTTCCTTACCTGTTGTGTTCCTCCCTTCTTCTACTTTAACTATTCTCTCTCTCTCTCTCTCTCTCTCTCTCTCTCTCTCTCTCTCTCTCTCTCTCTCTCTCTCTCTCTCTCTCTCTCTCTCTCTCTTCTAATTTGATTTTTTTCTCTTTTCTCTGTCTCTTCCTTATGTTACTCTTCTTTCCCATACAGTATTTTCTCCTTTTTACCGCCTTTTCGTCTCTCTATCTCTCTCCTATGACATCCTTCCTTCTTTCCCATGCACTCTTTATTCGTTTTTCCCTTGTGTCTCATCTTTTCCCGTCTTTTTTTCCTTTCTTCCTTCCTTGTCTTTCACATTCTGTATTCTTTGTCAGTCTTCTTACTCATTCTGTCTTCCTTTTTCCCCGTCGTTCCATTCCTGTCTTTTCTTCTCTCCTTGTTTTGTGCCAGGTGTAATCTCTCTTCTTTCCCCTAATGACCTTTTCCTCCCTCGTCCCATCTGCCTTTTCTTTCTTCCTCTTCTTTTGCGTCTGTATTCTCTGTCAGTCTCTCTTCCCTTGCCTCAATCCTGCCTTCACTTTCCCTTCTTCCTTCCTTCTTCCCTTCTTCCTTCTCTTCCCTTCGGCAACACACAAAAACAAACTCTTTCCCGCCTCATCACCACCACAGCCACCACACCCACACCCACACTCCCACACCGCCTCCACACTGCACTCCTCCTGTCTCACGTTCACACCCTCGAGGTATATTCCCACTCGCTCCTCGTCGGCGTGTGACATATGAGCATCAGGTGTTCCGCGTCGCTAGTGATCCGCGCCCCGACCGACTTTGTTTTATGCGTATTTTGGAGGGAAAGTGGGCGTAGGAAAGAGAGGGTGTACGAGAGAGAAGGAGGGAGAGAGAGGTGTAGGAGAGATAGGGAGGAAGAGAAAGGACATAGGAAAGATATGGAGGAAGGCAAGAAAGACTGAGTGAGAGAGAGAGAGAGAGAGAGAGAGAGAGAGAGAGAGAGAGAGAGAGAGAGAGAGAGAGAGAGAGTAGGGGGGCTGTGTGCGTGCGTCTGTGTGTGTGTGTGTGTGTGTGTGTGTGTGTTGCCTCCAGCGTCCAGTCAGTCGTCTTTCACCAATTTTTTGCTGGTTTTTTTTTTGTTGTTTTGTCAGTTCGCGTTTTCTCTTCTGCAAAAGTTTTCCTCTCGTCTTTATTTTTTTCTTTCCCTCTTCCCTTCCGTTGTTCCTTTCCTTTGTTTCTTCTGCTTCTCCTTCTTCGCTCTCCGTCGCTGTGCCAACCTGGATGTGTTTACCGCTAAGATTCTTTTTCATGTTTTTTTCTTTCTTTCTTTCGTTTCTCTTCCTCTTCTCCCTCTTCGTCCTTCTCATCCTCCTCCTTCTCCTCCTCCGCTTTTTCCTCTTACTCCTTCTCCTTCTTCGTTTTATCCGCCTTCTTCTTTTTCTTCTTCTCCTCCTCCTCCTCCTCCTACGCTTTTTTCCTCTTACTCCTTCTCCTTCTTCTTTTTCTCCGCCTCCTCCTTCCTTTTCGCCTCCTCCCCCCCACCCCCCTCCTCCTCCTCCTCTTACTTTTCCTGTGGCTCATTTCCCCTGCCACGTTTCTTCATCCTCTTCCTTGTAATTCGTTCTTCTTCTCCTCCCCTTGCATTATCCTTCGTCATCTTTTTCTTCACTCTCTTGTTTGTTGTCTTCCGCTGAGCCGCATTTATTTGTCTTCTCTGTTAACTTGATGTTGTTCTAGTTGTCGTTTTTTTTTTGCCAGTTTCACTCTGCGTGTTTTTTTTATATCTTTTTATTTTCGCTGCATGTCACGTCTGAGAGAGAGAAAAATGAAGAGTTGCGAATGTGTTTTAATTAGTAGGGTGAGAATAAGAGATACGTAGATAGGAAGATATACTTTTTTTTTTTTACAGTACAGGAAGCAGCTCAAGGGAAAAAAAAAAAAAACAATGAAAAAAAAAAGCCCGCTAATCACTCCTCCTATATAAAAGAGTAAAGAGGAGTGGTCGAGAGAGAGGTCAATAAACGATGGATAGATAGGCACATAGACGGATAAACAAAGGGATAGGTGAATTGAAAGCTCCATAAAACAATAACAGAAAAAATAGAAGGAAAAGAAAAACGTTATCCAGCAAATTGTTTTTCTACTTTCATTTCTTTCCTATTTTTTCCTATTCCATTTTATTCCTTTCCTATTCTAAAGTGTATATGAGACTGTATCCCACTTTTTATCACTTATATTTTGTTTGTTTTCTTGATTCTGAACCTCACTCTTTCTTTTTCTTCATATTGCTTTGTGTTGATTTTTCCTCGCAACTTCTCAGCTTCCTCGATATTTTTATTTGATAACGTTTCCGTGTGTCTGTTTGTCTGTTTGTGTCAGCCTGTTTGTGTGTCTCTCTGCCTGGGTGTCTTTCTGTCTGCATTTTGCTTTTATTTATTTATTTCCATTTCTTTCAATTTATCGTTCTTTTTTGTTTATTTTATATTCATTTTTTTCTTTATATAATTTCTATCATTTTCTTTTTTCTTTTTATCGCTATATATATTCTATGGTTTCTTTTTTTCACATATCTTTCTTTCTTTCCCTCACTCTCCTTCCATTTCCTCAACTTTCTCGCTTTATTCGTCTCCTGTTTTCCTTCTCCCTCACTTCCTAGCTCCTGTCCTCTCCCCTTCTCCGTTTTTTTTTCATGCAGGTCATTTCTTCCGCTCTTCCTCTTTAATAAAAAATAATAGTAATAATCTGCTGGCGGTTGCTTTGACATCGTCGTAATTTTTATCATAATATTAAACTTATTGTTGTTTATGCTGTTGCTATCCGCACTCTGCTAATCTCCCCTGTGTGTCTGGCTACATGTTCGTCTTCCTGTTCTTTGTCAATTCCCGTGTTCTGTTGTGATGCTTCTTCCGGTGCTGCAGGGACAAGGGCCAGGGTCGTGCGTGAGTAATGGGCGGGCGTTGATGATGCGAAGGGGGAAGACGAGGCTGAGGGTGGTGAAGAACGGGAACGAGGAGTCTGGAAAGATCTTGAAGGAGAAGGTGGAGGGGGAGGTGGAGGAGGGTGAAGATACGTTGTTAAAGGCATTAGGATAGGCGCCTTGGGGGAGTAAGGAGCATGGGAATACGGTGAGGATGAAGATTAAGAGGACAGACAACAGTAGGGAGGTAGAACTAAAGTATAAAACGAAAGATCAATATTAATAGGAGGACGAATAAGTAGGAAGAAGAAAGTAGAGATTAGAAAGAAGAAACAAATTAGGATGCAGAGGAGGAAGCAGAGAAAGTTAAATCGAGGGGTTAAAATGGAAGTGGACAAAAAAATAAAGATAGAATAAGGGATTATGTCGATGTTGCAGTAGAATGATACTTGTTTGATGAACGTGTTTGTGTGTGTGTTCGCTTGTTTGTTTTTGTGTTTGTTTTAGATGGAATAGGTATACGATTAAAGACGAGAGAGAGAGAGAGAGACTTTGTTATTTTTCTCCTGCCCTAATTGCGCTCAAAGAGTAAGGTAAAACTCCATTAGTACGTCCTATTTATTCTCTCTCTCTCTCTCTCTCTCTCTCTCTCTCTCTCTCTCTCTCTCTCTCTCTCTCTCTCTCTCTCTTATTGACGGACCTACTTACGCATGCACTCATCCGTACATCCATCGGCTCCGTTAATGTATGTACACAAATGCTTTACCTGGAAATATTTCTTTTTTAAGGTAGAAAAAATGCTCCATTCCCAGGCTACTGTGTGTGTTTAGGGCTTGTATTAAACCTATCAATCTACTGTCTGTATCAGAAGGGAGGAAGAGAGGGCCGAGGATGGCGGGTGACGGGAAAGGTGGGAGGGAGGGGAGGAAGGGATCATGGAAGGGTTGGCAGGTGAAGGGGAAGGATGGAAAGGCGGGTTGAAGGGAGAGGGAATGGAAGAATGGCAGAGGCATGGAGCGGAGAGGGGAAACGACGTAGGGGACAGAACTGTGTCAGAACGGAAAGGCAAACACGAAAAAGAAAAAAATCATGAGAGAGAGAGAGAAAGTGAGACGGGGAAAACAAACAAAATATAACAATAAAACAACAACAACAGCAGCAGCGGCGGTTACTTCAGCGATGACAAGAAGAGACCAGAAGCATTTGATGTCCGCTAAATGAAATACAACCATACTACCACTACAACCACAAAATTTCCCTTGACATCTGAGAATTACGCGGTTGATGATTGCGTGTTTGAAATTGGAGAGAAATCAGTCGAGGTGGAGTTTTCCGATAGACATAGAGTGTGGTATGCCGTTTGCTATCACAGTGGAGGTTATTGTTTCATGACTCGAATAACCATTACAGTCCCTCTTCCTTTTTACGTCCTCCCCCACGAGTGACGGAAGGCCCGCGAATACCTGCTCACTCCGCCCGCCTGCCCTCCGCCTTGTAATCGAGAGTCGCGGGCATGTGGTTGATTCCCTCGCTCGGAACTTTTGCGCGCGTGTTTGTGAGTGAAGGACGAAGGGCACGAAACCTGAGCGGGTCGAGGGTAAGCCCTTATGGAGGAAGACTTTAGATTTTGCTGGATGGATGGATGGATGGATGGAGAGGTTTGGGAGATATTCTATGGATTTGCCGTGACATTTTATCTGGATTCCTTGTGTGTGTGTGTGTGTGTGTGTGTGTGTGTGTGTGTGTGTGTGTGTGTGTGTGTGTGTGTGAACGGCCTGTTGAATGAGAGGGCGACGTGGGCACTAACACATTTAAGACAAGCCTGGATTTTTCCTTGAGGTCAGAAGATATAACATTAAAGAGATATTCTGCTCATCTTTTGTTACTTTTTTTACCAGACTCTTTATATGGATGTGTGTGTATGTGGGGCCTGTTGAATGATAGGACGACCTGAGCGGTAACATGTAAGGCCATAGTGGATTTGTCTTTGTGATTCGGTAGCATGATAGCACTTGGCGCCAGGGAGACATTTTGAGTATCCACCTTAACATATCCTCTCGGCTTACCGTGGGTGTGTCTCTCCGAGCGCGTGACCCATATTGCTATTCATCAGGTCGACGTGGGTGGATGTAGCGTTGGTTTGAAGCTGGCTGAAGCGTCTGAGCGTTTCTGAGCGGATTTAAATACCAGGGTAAAGAGAAGGAGGAGTATGGGAGTTCTTACAGCCATTCTATTATTCAGGATGTGTGAAAGAAGGGAGAATGGACTTTGTATCCGAGACTCTTCCATGTTAAAAATGTGGGCTGACAGTACTTCACCAGCGGCTGTTGTGTTCTGCTTACTGGTAACTGAACAGTCTGGCACAAAGAAAACAGAAAATAATTGACTTTTTGGGATCACAGTCATATTCTCTTTGTTTGTGTTGGTCTCCTTCCGGCCGTCTCTTGTGTATGGTCGGCTGTCAATAACACGCCTCTCCCGCCTCATAAAAAGACTATACTACTACCAGCTCAAACGTGCGGCTGTGACGTAGGCCTCTAGGGAATAAGCGACAGTACAGCGTTGCCACGTTTTAACCCCACCTTGGTTGCCTCTCTCTCTCTCTCTCTCTCTCTCTCTCTCTCTCTCTCTCTCTCTCTCTCTCTCTCTCTCTCTCTCTCTCTCTCTCTCTCTCTCTCTCTCTCTCTCTCTCTCTCTCTCTCTCTCTCTCTCTCTCTCTCTCTCTCTCTCTCTCTCTCTCTCTCTCTCTCTCTCTCTCTCTCTCTCTCTCTCTCTCTCTCTCTCTCTCTCTCTCTCTCTCTCTCTCTCTCTCTCTCTCTCTCTCTCTCTCTCTCTCTCTCTCTCTCTCTCTCTCTCTCTCTCTCTCTCTCTCTCTCTCTCTCTCTCTCTCTCTCTCTCTCTCTCTCTCTCTCTCTCTCTCTCTCTCTCTCTCTCTCTCTCTCCTGCCAGGATATGAGAGGTTGTTCTTTACTTCATGAATTTTTTCGAGTGTGGGGATTTCTTTTCTTGCGCAGAACTGCAAAACTGTTCTGTGCAGTACACATTCACTGAAGTTATCAAAGAAGTCCATGATGGGTTTTGATCGCTGCCTTTTCTTGGGAGATGTAAACTTGGGAGCGCGATTCTCTACATTTTCTCTTGCTTCTTTGTTAATTTTTTCCACAGTTCTTTCGCTGACGTGAGTTGCTGCAGCTGTGCGACGAGTAACCTTTGACAGGGCTTCAAGAGTGCTTCCATTCTGCTTCTCCTGTTCAAAATACTGGCGGACATTGAAGATAACTTGTTTTGTTTGGCTATGTAGATGCTGGGAGAGTGTTGGTGGAGCAGTCATATCGATCGTGTCTGGTCAAGGACGCCGACTGACCTGAATGGAGTCACCTGACCTCTCCACCTGTGTGGATGGCGGGCGTGTCTGGGTGTTGGCCGGGAGTGTTACCGCCGCGAGGATTTTTTTTTTTTCATACTTATATCAGCTTATTTTAACGTACATACCTTCACGAGATAATCTAAATATAATTGTGAAGCCCCTTACCCATCCCAAAACGTAAGGGAAACTCAATAATAAGTATAGCATTTTTTAGCAACACTGTAAAATATGTATGCCACGTTTCTTTGTATGCTTACAAATATCTTATCCATAATAAGTTAACTGTTCTTCCATACGTTATAATACTAAGATTAAATGTGTATGCATATTTGCTGATCACAATTGCCATGGTTTTACTTAAATTAGAACATTTCTACATCGCGGGCTGGGAGACACGCGGCATAGCTGTACAAGGGATCCACGCTTACTCCGCCCACAACCGCACGTTCAGTGTGGGGTGAGCGCTCGAGCATCAACAGTTACGCGGATACACGGTCAGTTACAGGTGGAAATAGAATGGTGTGCAGGTGTGCATTGTGCCGCGTATTCTTGATTTCTCTACTGATATTTGGCGCCCATTCTTGAACAGGTCAGGTTAAGTAAGGTTAGGTTAGGTTACGTAAGGTTAGGTTTGGAAAAGTTGGGTTGTTAGTTTAGGTTACGTTGGGCTGTTAGGTTAGGTTGGGTAAGGTTCGGTAAGGTTGGGTTGTCAGGTTAGGTTAGGTTAGGTAAAGCTCGGTATAAGGTTGTACTAGGCTAGGTAAGGTTGGGTTGTTATTTTATGATACGTTTGGTTGTTAGGTTAGGTTAGGTAAGGCTCGGTAAGGTTGGGTTGTTAGTAAGGTTAGGTTAGGTAAGGATCGGTAAGGTTGAACTAGGTTAGGTAAGGTTGGGTTGTTAGTTTATGATACGTTGAGTTGTTAGGTTAGGTAAGGTTCGGTTAGGTTGGGTTGTTAGGTTAGGTTAGGTAAGGTCCGGTAAGGCTCAGTTGTTAGATTGACTTAGGTAAGGTTCGGTAAGGTTCGGTTGTTAGGTTAGGTTAGGTAAGGTTCGGTAAGGTTAGACTAGGTTAGGTTAGGTTAGAGGTAAGGTTAGGTAAGGCTTGGTTAGAGTTTAGTAATTTTGAGTGGTTGTCACAATGAGAGTATTTTCCTGAACACCCCGTGGTTAGTTTCTGAGCTACTGCCAAGCGTCTTTATTCGGTGACAACATACCCGTAGCGAGATAGGAAATATGCGGGCGTGTCATCATGAGCGAGGTCTTGACTGGTTACTTAGTGTGTCGCAGAGAAAACTTTGATACTATAAGTTTTTTTTCTAATTTCTTAATCTTTTCTTTTCGACGGTAATATGGTTGGGCTCATTTCCTCGTTTGCTGCTTCGTTGTATAATTTTGACGAGTTTCAAATGTTTGGTCTTGAACCGTTTACCTCAGCACTTAATTATTTCCATATTGGCGTCCAGTTTTCTTCTGTAAATGCGATATTCTCATATTTCTCTGCCACTAATTTAACAAGTGAATATTTTTTTGCAGTTTTAATAAATATAACCACTCACATTGCAACGTAAATTCAAAAGATTTTTGATACTTCCCGCATTTCTCGACGATATGCCGCTGACTCTGGCCTCGTCTGCATGTGTGACAAGGTGTTCCAAGGGTGAGGGTGTTCCGCGGACAGGTGGGGCGAGGGAGTGACGGAGCCCCATAATGTTTCTCCCCCTCCCCTCCTCTGCCTCGCCTGGTCCGACGCGTGGCTCCACCCAAAGGGCATTCACAGGTTGTCGCCATTAATAAGCAATTTTTCTCCGAACCGCAGCCTTTGTGGCATACTGTATCAAAGGCTTCGGGGTGTATCCTTACGAATACGTCAATTTAGTTGTAAACTCGATTCGCAATCAGAGTTAAAAAAATAAATAAAAAAATGGAGGGCATCAATACCTCATCAGCGGTGCTGAGAGAAAAAGGTTTCGGAGCACTTGTTTCATTACTCAGCAAATGAATGAACTGTTATATTATTATCTTAACTATACTACATATCTGAAAACTTTTCTTTCCTTTATACCTCATTTCATATTATACGAGAAGCCAGACTTGTAATAGCCAGCCGGGAACTCAAAACCTTTTCATTGATTATCGTTGTAGTAGCTTCGGAAACGGCTGAGGGGCGTAACGGGCTGGAGAGGGGAACGACGAGGGAAGGGACGGTGGATGGCGATGATGTGCCGGGGAAGGGGGAACGGAGAAGGGAGACAGAGGGTAACTGAGGGTAACTATGGAGGGCGGAGGAAGGAATAATGCAACAGGGATTACCGAGGCGGGGAAGGGAATGGGGACATGAGACGAAGCCGGATGGAGGAGGCAGAAGAAGAAGGATGAGAATGAAGATGAGGAGGATAAAGGTATACGGATAAGAGGAGAAACATAGGAGCATGCAGATGATTAGACAGAAGACGAAAGAGGAGGAGGAGGAGGAGGAGGAAGATGAAGATATACTCATAAGAGGAGTAATATAGAAGCAGAGGTTTAAGCAAACGAATAAGAATTAGGAGGAGTAGGAGGAGGAAGAGCGAGATTAGGAGGAGGAGGAGGAGGAGGAGGAGGAAGAAAAAGATAAAGACATGCGGATAACGTAATACCTTTTGGCTTAGAGCGAGATTGTCTGCTTTAATATTGTGAACTGATGAGACATTCTTTGCCTCGCCTATGAGGGTACAGAATGGAGAGTGAATAAGCGCCTTTCCCTCGATGCTCCTCTCAGTGGCCTGGCGGGTGTCTGAGCGGATAGAAACACCGGCTAACACTATGGAGGAGTATGGGAGTCCTTACGGGTGTTCCATTATTCAGTGTGTGTGAAAGGAAGCTGGGTGGACTTAGCATCCGAGCCTGTTCCATGTTAGTGATATTAAGGCTGCTCAACTCTTCTTTGGCTTACCTCAGGTTTTGCACTTCTTTTTGTACTTGTCACGCTGTTTTCCTGTAGAGATGTGTTCTAATATTTTTAAGTCTAATACTCTAATTGAACCTTCCTTTATATAGTTTGTTGAAATATTTAGTAATGCATTTTTTTTGCTAATTTTAGTGTTAAGCGAGTTTCGTCTTTCTTGCAGTGTTGAGAATTCCGAATTTTTTCTTGATATCATTGCAAATATATTTATCTTTTTAATAACAATAAACCAGAGGGGAGGCGGTGGCCGAGTGGTCAGCCTGCGGGCGTGGTGAGCCCGTGGATCTTGGTTCGAGTCCAACCGAAACTCGCTGATTTTTCAAACCATCGCCGAGTGGCGGAAGATTACCCATGCTGCCCAGATCATCAGTCAATCCTAATTTCAGCGACTTTGGTCAAGTGGAGTATCAGGGGGCAGTATGGGCCAAGCTAGAGTCACAGAGCACGGCAGCCACTATAAATAAAATTCGCCCGCTCCACTAACGGGCTGGAGTCATCGGAGACCCCTCAAGAAAGCCTACCAGCGCTACGTAGAGACAAACGCCTCCGTAGTGTAGTGGTTAGCTACGAATCCGCGTGACAGCGTTCGAATCCCGACTTCGGCACTCAGTGTGTAGCTCATCCATCTGTTCATCCTCCCTTTCAGGCTGGTCGATCAATGGGTACTTGGGGAAACCTGGGGAAGATAAACTGTGGTAACCCGGATGCCACACTGGCCCTGCATCCCGGGGTAACTGGTTCTATCCACCGCAAGTTCAAAGCCAGTGTACACAAAGTACACAAAGGAAGAACAAACAACAGCAGACCTGCTGGTCCTTACGAGGCTGTTTGTGACAAGCTACACTAACTATCTAATCAAAGGTGGAAGATGAAGGACAGCAAAGGCGAAGGCTCCTCACCCCCCATCCCTCCAGCCAAAGCTGGCAGGAAAGGAAAAAGAACCATGCAGCCTGGAAAAACTGCATGGAAATTATGTAGGAAAGAGGAAAGAACTACCATTACTGCTACCACTAACCGGGCGATTAAAGCGGACAAGGACACCAGTATTCGAAAGAACTTAACGTTATTACGACAATGAGTAATATCTTAGTTGCTGGTTGGATTCAAAATACTTGTCTAATCTATTCCTGAAGGCCGTAACTGTTGTACTATCAACGACATCACAGGGTAGAGAGTTCCAAACATTAACAACTCGATTGAAGAAGAAGTGTTTAGCTTCGTGCGACGAGAATCTTCTACCACTTATCTTCAAATTGTGATTTCTTCTTGTTCTATTTGATCGATCAATTGTAAAGTAATCTTCTGCATTAATATCACTGAATCCTTTAAACATTTTAAACACTTCTATTAGATCGTCTCGCATTCTTCGTTTTGATAGGCTGAATAAATTTACTTCTTTAAGCCTTTGTTCATATGATATATTTCTCAACCTAGGAATCATTTTTGTTACTCTTCGTTGAACCCGTTCCAACTTTTCTATGTCTTTTCTGTAATAGGGAGACCAGAACTGTACTCAGTACTCTAGACGGGGTCGAACCAACGAATTATACAGTTTTAATATTACTTTTTCCGATTTATTATTAAAGACTCGTCCGATGAAGCCAACCAATTTGTTTGAAGTTTTAACAACCTCTGAGCAATGCTGACCGGGCTTTAAATCGCTTGATATAGTGATTCCAAGATCTTTTTCTTTACTTACTGCAGAAAGTTGTTGGCCATTCATTACGTACCGAACGCGATTGTTATTTTTTCCGATGTGCAGCACTTTACATTTGTCAACGTTAAATTTTATTTGCCATTGATTGGCCCAACGTGCGAGTCGATCTAAATCTGATTGTAAAGCTTCTTCGTCGAGTGTCGCAGTTACTTTACTAGCAATTTTTGTGTCATCAGCAAATTTTGATATTTTGCAAGTGAGCCCATCATCGATGTCATTAATATAAATTAAGAAGAGCATGGGGCCAAGCACTGATCCTTGAGGTACGCCACTTCTGACATCGAGCCAGTTAGAAGTAACACCGTTTAGAACTACTCTCTGTTTCCGCTCAGAGAGCCAATCCATAAGCCAATTGTGAATGTTTCCCGAGATACCGTGCGCCAATAGTTTGCTGAGCAATCGTTGGTGGGGGACCTTATCAAATGCCATTTGAAAATCCAGATATATGATATCTACTGATCTGCTTTCATCGAACACCTCAAAAATATAGTGAAAAAAATCAAGTAAGTTAGTCAAACACGAACGTTTACTACGGAAGCCATGTTGCGAATTCTTTATTATATTATTTTCTTCGAAGAATTTCATCATATTGTCGCGAATGATAGTCTCCATTAACTTACAAACAATAGATGTCAGGCTAATTGGTCGATAGTTTCCTGGATGAGACTTGTCCCCCTTTTTGAAAATTGGTGTGACATTTGCAAGTTTCCAATCCGACGGAACTTTTCCAGCTGTTAAAGATTTATTGAATATGATGGAGAGCGGTTTACAAATTTGATGTTTGATTTTTTTTAAGACCCTAGGGGTAATTTTGTCTGGACCAGGAGCTTTGCTTACTTTAATCTTTTCATTTGTTCGTAAAATGTCACTTTCTACGATGAGCACGCCACTTAACATCTTTTCGGTCCTTCTAACCTCCGGCGGTTGAGGTGATAAACAATCTTCGTCGGTAAATACGGATGCGAAAAAGTTATTTAGGATTGTAGCCATTTCATTTTCATCGTTCGTGTGGTTACCATTATCATTAGCAAGCGGTCCGATACAATAAGTGAGTGACTTTTTATTATTTACATAGCTAAAAAATAAAATTAGGATTAGATTTACTCGTTTCCGCTATATATTCTTCAAGATTTTTCTTGCTTCGTTTTATTAATTTCTTGGTTTCGCGGCGAATTCTGTCCAACTCTAGTTTGTCAGCCTCACTCTGAGTTGATATGTATGTACTGTATACGCGTTTTTTAAGAGATAGGCTATTTTGAATTTCGTTATTCCACCATTTGGGTTTCTTCTTAGAAGCTGAACGTCTGTTATGATAGGGTACGCATATGCTTATGGCATTGTTCAACATTGTGGTGAAGGCCTCCCAAGATTGATCAATATCTGTTTCCGCCGAGATTTCAGTCCAGTCAGAATTATTTAGAATTGATCGGAGCCTTACGAAATTCGCTCTCTGATAATCAGGCACCTTTTCTTTACTAGGAGTTACTTTACTTTCTTTCATATTGATGCTGAATGTGATTGTTCGGTGATCGCTAGAACTAAAAATTGGACCAACATTTACTTCGTTAACTAGATCAGCTGTCGTTGAAAAGATAAGGTCAAGTATATTATTTTCCCGAGTCGGTTCTTGAACATGTTGATGTAAATCACTTTCTAGTAAATTTGTGTACAGGTCGAGCCCTGTATGACAGTTCAAAGGTTCACCCCATCTTTTCACTGACAAGTTAGAGTCCCCAACAATCTACTGCCTCGCAACTGCTACTTGTTTCTAATAATAATTCACTTAATGCGTGGTCGATATCAAGAGCCTGCCTTGGCGGTCTGTAGATAAGTCCAATTACTATTTTACGAGATTTATTTTTAATTTCAATGAAGACCGTGTCTACATTGGTTGTAATATCTGTTTTCACGGATACTGGATGGAGAGAGTTGTGGATATAAAAGATAACGCCTCCACCCTGTCTATTCTCTCTTTCATGACTAAAGATGGTATAGCCCGGTAATCTATATTCCGCAATGAAATCTCTATTTGAAGTGTCTATCCAAGATTCTGTGACTCCGATGATGTGATAATGATTTGTAGCTGCGAGGACTTCTAAGTCTTCAAATTTGTTACGTAGGCTGCGAGCGTTTACATAGCAAGCTTTAATGTGATTCGAGTCGGGGGTTTCGCGGGTTGAGTGCTCCCTTACGTTGGAGCTTCTGGTGTTCTCGCCTCCGCGTTTTTTGCTTTCGAAGAGCCACTTAGTCACAGAGCAGCCTCCCGAAACGGGCTGCTCCAACAGGGTTTAAGTGGATGCCATCAGCAAGGAACAAGTCTGAATCGTAGTAAAAACTGTTCCATAAGTTAGCGAACTGGACGTTTTCTTGTGAGCAAAGGGACTGAAGTCTGTTGTTTGTGCTGACGGCCTTACTGTAAAAGCTAGATTCGGCACCGACCCTCGGGAGGATTCCTGAGATTATGATGTTACTGGCATCCGTTTTACGTTTATACTGCTTGATCATGCGGCGGTATTTCTCAAGCAGTTCCTCAGAACGGGCTGTCTTTACGTCATTTGTCCCCGCGTGAATGACAAAGAGGGTGTTTCGGTCGGCATTTCTCGTGACATCATCGCACGCTGCGGTGATGTTGTCCAGTCTGGCACCTGGATAGCAGTAACGGGAGATGAACACCAAGGCCACGCGCAGCTAAAGCGTTTGACCCCAACTATATCTGTAGACAGGCTAGAATTGGAGGCGATTTGATGAAAATCGTTTAGGTAAAGTTATTGCAAGACAATAAGCTGTAGGACCCCCCCCCCACAACCCTCCCCACACACACAACCCCCTCCCCCCCCACACACAAACAAAGACACCCACCCACCCACATCCACACGCACACTGCATGATAGCTTTGTAAGGCTGTGTGTGTCTGTGCCGAGTCATGAACAATGTACGGCCTGCAGGGCTACGTATGTAGGACTCATGTAAATATCAACTAGAATCTGCGCATGACGGTAACTATTGTTGGTGAATATAATGTGCATGATGAAACAGGGCATGAAAGCGTGTGTGATTTGTGCCGAATAAAGCATGTTACATGGAGTCTGTCGGCGTATATGCAAGGGAAGTAATTATATAATTATTTAAATATGTTCATGACGGTATATAATTATCTTATATATGTGCACAACAAATAGAGGTATCGGAGAGGATAATGATTTTTGTAGATATATATGCAAGGGTAGGAATTAATCACTGGAAAATGAATATTACAGTAACTGTCTTATGTATGTGTCTGGCGAATGTAGGTCTCGGACAGGCGGATAAAGAAGTGAGCAGAAGTGCGCTGGGGGCTTGGCGCAGGGCGAAGGTTGTGGCCCTGATCTGGTTCTCCCGCACGCCGCGTCCATCCCTCTTTAAGGCTTTGGATGATGGCTGCGTTGCGTAAGCGTCTGTGTGGCCGTGTGTCTGTGTGTCCCTGAAGCGGGTTTGCTATTCCCTTTACGTCACGGAGGTTTTTTTGGTCACTTTATTGTAGTAAGACGTCAAGATAATGTGACGTAACTCGTGTGCTGATGTCCTTAGAGAATACTCGACTCTCACTGCTCTGCGCCACTGAGGATTTCTGGCTCACTTTTGTTGTCCTTAGACGTCGTAACATTAAGAGAAATCGTAGAGCTGATTAATATCCTTTTTGGCCTTAGGAAATAGTTGATGTGAGAGGCGGAAGCGTCTGAGAAAACCGACCTTAGAAGAAAGCGTCGGGTTGTTGCTGCTGGCCTCACGCAAACACAGGCGCGTCATCTCGTTGGATCGTGACGTGGCGGATGATCGAAGTGTCTATATCGGAGTCGTATTGCAGCAAAGTTCCTCGAAACCTCAAGAGGAACTAGTAGACAAGCACAACACTTCTGCTGCTGATAATGTGCTCGGTAAAGTGTCGCTTACTACACGCGTCCCTTCGCCGGTCCGATCTTGCTGCCGCCTATTATAATATCGGTAGTCTGCAAGGCCTAAGCGGATCCGAAACCATTACATACAATAATCGTATTAAGTCTAACTAAAACCTGGCGCTGGGAGCCGTAAGTCCCTCTCTTCCCGTCATGAACACGGATCCTCGGCTCACCTGCGTCCCTGTAGCTCCCGGCGATGCCAAGTCGAAGCTGCGCCTGTCTTGGCTCACGGCCGCAGGTGTAGGAACCAAAGGGAGGCGATGGCCAGGTGCGGCGTAGGAGAGATTAGCTGAGTGATGAATTACCTGTTGTTATTATTATTTTTCTTCTTCTTCTTCTTCTTATTATTATTATTATTATTATTATTGTTATTATTATTATTATTATTATTATTATTATTATTATTATTATTATTATTATTATTATTATTATTATTATTATTATTATTATTATTATTATTATTATTATTATTATTATTATTATTATTATTATTACTATTATTATTAAGGTCCATGGAAGGGTAAAAAAGGAAAATAACTGAAAGGATACACTTCTAAAATGAGCAGATACGGATATAAAAAGAAAGTGACAGTAAAGTAAGAAGAAGAATAAGAAAAATGGTGGGTGACAAAAACAATTACTAAGGCGTTAACAAGGTGGTTGTTGACTTGCGTTGCTATATTCATTTTACGCTTTAGGAGACGACACTAATGACCACTTGAAAGAAATGAAAAAAGAATACCTGCGACCCTCCTACTCTTGATCGATGCTTTCAGGCGGGACAACCACATGTATTGCCGCCTGTCCATGCACATTCGGAAAGACAGACATGAACACCCCGCCGAGCCTTCATCAGCGTTGCCGTGTCCCGCTCCGTCACTGCCCGGCCTTAGCAACACGAAGACGAATATGTACAAGAAAAGAAAAATAGGCACGAGTGGTTTGAGAATGCGAACACGTATTCCGTTGTGTCGAAGTTATAATGGTTTTGTGTAAGAGAAGCGTGTGTGTGTGGGGGGGGTGGGGGAGGGGGTGGAGGAGATAGGGGTGTTGGTGTGTCTGTGGCTGTGAAAGTGTCTGTGTAGTAAAGTGGTTGTGTGTGTGTTGGGGGGAGGGGAGGGGAGTGTAAGTGTGATATGAAAGTGTGTGCCTGTGAAAGTGTCGGTGTACTGTAGTGGTAGGGTGGTATTGGTGTGTCTGTGGCTATGAAGGTGCAATGAAGTGGCTTTGTATGTGTGTGTGTGTGTGTGTGTGTGTGTGTGTGTGTGTGTGTGTGTGTGTGTAAAAGAGAGAGAGCAGCACGTGAGGAAGATACAGTCTCAGGTGCTGTGGAGGCGTGAATCAGGCAGGTCCTCTCCCTTTAATACCCGTGAGAAGCTGAAGATTATCAGGCGCGGCGGGCAGAGGCGGCGGCCGAGAGGAGAGGCCGAGTCAAGCACTGCTGTTACCGGCGAGAGACAGAGAGCTAGACAGAGAGAGAAAAAGCTGTTTCTATGTATGTGTGTTCCTTGAAACGTACTATACCACCTTTATATCCATTTACACAAAGCTCTCGAGAAGAATACCCCGTCCCTTTCTAAGCATCCACGTAGATAACACTAGAACACTCCAGCAGGAACGTATCCCTCCAGTGTTTCATCTTGCACGCCCTTCCCCTGCACCCTTAGTAAGCCCCATCTCGTAACTTCATCTCCATCATCACTGGGCTCATTTTCCGCCCCGTCTCCCTGCATACAGATTCCGAGGCAGTCCATGCAGGCTCTTTACGTGAGAGATATGATGTGATGTCCTCCCCTTCAAGTGCCTGATTTTAGTCATGTTATCGACCTGTCCCTCTCACAACCCATGGTCACTGCGTTGTTTTTCGTTAGGTATCTATTGCTTAGTCTCTATAGTATCCGTGGCAGTGTAGACTCTTGGTGATAGGAATGATGTGCTGTCCTCCCCTTCAAGTACCTAATTTCAGTTATATAATCGACGTGTCTTCCTCGCAGCACATAAGCACGGCGTTGGTCTTCGTCAGGTATTCACTGCTCCGCCTCTCTGTGTAGCATTCTAGGCAGGCCAGGCTCTGTACGTGATAGGAATGATTCGCTGTCCTCCCCTTCAAGTGCCTGATTTCAGTCATATGATCGACACCACTCCCTCGCAACACAGGGGCACGGCGTTACTCTTCCTGAGGTGTTGAGGTATTTACTTGCTGCCCTCCATTCGTAAATGTTTCTCAGCCACACTAAAGTCTTCCCAACTTGTATAATGATTAAAACCCGCTTACGCTTCCTACACTTAAAGTCGCTGATTAGAAATTACATTTGCATCTTAGTTTCAGTTTATTTCGGTTTTCTTGTCATTTTTCATATTTGATCGTGTATATTAGTGTTCACATGTTCTTTGTTTTCCTTCCACTTGTTCATATGTTCATCTCTGTCTCGTCCTCGCGCTCATCCCTCCTCGGGTGTCTCGCTAATGTTACTGACGCACTCTCGTAAACAAGCCTGTAATATTTCCCTTTAATTTCATATTTTGTGCCTGCAGCGCTCCACGTATTTCCCGTTTCCTTATTGCACGCGTCACCTCCCTTTCACTTTAATTAATTTCAGTAGCAAGGTTATGTATTTTTCCCTTGACTTAGTTGATCTCCTGAATTTACATTGCAACACTTAAAAATAAACTTGTATACATCTAGGAAAAAAAAGCAAATGTAAAATACTTCTTCATACTCGCGCGCATCCATTCGTTAAAAATAAATAAACACAATGTCATGTCAAACGCCGTGCATTCGAATCGCACTGTTGTCCGCGCTAGCAAGTCACGGCGATGAATACTGATTGGATTCACCGGCTTTGTTTTGATTCTCCGCTCATGTCACAATAAAACTTTTTCCACTTTACCTGTAACAAGCGGGCCGTTGCTTGTTCACATTCCACAGGTATCTCTAAAACCTGCTCATATTGTAGGAGCCAATGTATTTTCCCCTCTACGCCCAAGAGGTTCTGTAAGGTTATGGTTACCTTGACTTCCTACAGGCAAGTTAGTGCATCCATTTATCCCTTTTCAAGCAGTACACTTGTCCCTTTCTGTCTCAGTCTTGTATTCTCAGACGCTTTCGACTCTTACAATAAATAATTCCCAAGGGCACATAGATCAGTCGGGTTCTCATGAGTGTTTTTCACATTCATGGTGGAGAATCCTCGTCAGATTATTCCTAGGCTCATAAAACTACCCATGGAAATACTCACAAGCTCTACCAAAGCCTTATAAACTGGAGACGTAGAAGTCCTTAAATATTTGAGAATGTAACTTTTTTTTTAACGGTAAAGATAGCAGCTCAAGGGCTAACATAAATGGGGAAAAAGCTGCTAATCACTATCTGTTTTTGTCTGTATCTATCTGTATATGTCTGTCTCTCTCCAAACAAACAGCCAACCAGCAGTAAACAGATACCTACTTGCACCTCCTTACAAGCTGCTGGAAAGTGACTCGGTGCGCTTTAATCCAAACTTTAAGAAAACGTTAAAGAGAAACACGGTGCACTCACTTGCTGGAACTTACCACGCCCGTAAGAGACCTCCTGGGGACTCGCTTACACTGTAGGTTGTTTCTCCAGAAGTAGAAAAGAGAAGGTAAAAGTCCTTCCGACTCACAACTCTGCATCGCTGCGTCGTTGGAGGAACACGGTGGAATGCGCCTCAAAAATATGCTGGGCGACGAGAAGGAAACCGAGAGAGGGAGAGAGGGAGAGGGAGAGGCCTGGGTTACCGGGTACATGCAGAGTGTTGAAGAACGTAGAGCTCCTGTGTCTGTCCTAAAAAATCCTTCCTTCCACAACTCTCCATCGCAGCGTCGTAGGAAAAGCACGACCATATGTGAGAAGAGACGGGGAAAGAGAATGGGGGAGGGGAAACTGCGTGATCACGGGGTACACAGCATCGTAGTAGAGCTCGTGTGTTTGTGTACGTGTGTGTCTAGGCAAAGAACTCCTCCACGATAACTTGCCATCGCATCGTCGTAAGAAAAACACTATCGTATGTACTTCGGAAAAAAAAAATTGATACCGAGAGGAATTGGGGAGGAAAGGGGAGGATCACGGGGCAA
Source organism: Eriocheir sinensis (assembly GCF_024679095.1). Lineage (NCBI taxonomy): Eukaryota > Metazoa > Arthropoda > Malacostraca > Decapoda > Varunidae > Eriocheir > Eriocheir sinensis. Next base: position 16,327,208 of record NC_066529.1, read on the forward strand.
ATGTCAGCATCGAAGTAAAGTTCGTGCGTCTAGGCAAATAATTCCTTCTCCACGACAACTTCCCATCGCGGCGTCATAGGAAATAGACGATGTCATGTACTTCTGAAAAAAAAATATATGGTACCGGAGGAGTTGAGGAGGAAACGGCAGGAGCACGGGGTACACAGCACAGTAGAGCTTGTGTATGTGTGTGTGGGCAAATAATTCCTTCCCCTACAACAATTTTCCCTTGCCGCCGCGTCGTGGGGGGAACTCGACAGCATGTTCTTCTGAAATATGGACGTCGAGGGAAGTCCAGTAGGTGAGAGAAGGCTGGATCACCGGGTACACAGCATCGACGTAGGCGTGTTAAGGAGAGAAAAAAAATCACTGTTGAGTGGCCAAGAAAAGAAGAAAATGTCATTGATGTCTTTGAGGATGAACTGAAGAGGTGCTTGTGTCTAAAATGTGGAGGAGGACAAGAGCATGAGGGAAGAGGATGAGAGGATAAGAGGAAGAGGATACGAGAATAAGGGAAAGAGGTAGCCAGGTCACCAGGGCCACTTACGGCACGGGGGATTAAGTGAAGTACAGCCTGATCCCGAGGCGAAGCGGAAGGGGGGGGGGGGGGGGACAAGGGGAGGGGGAGAAGAGCGGGGAAGGGAACCACGAAAAAGGGAGCATCGAGAAGAGAGAGAAGAGCGGGGCAGGTAACAACAGAGAAGGGAGCATTGGGGGAACGGTACAGCGAAGAAGAGAACCACAAAAAGGGAACGTTGGAAGGAGGAAACAGCGGCCAAGGGAAACACGAAAAAGGGAACAGCGGGAAAAGAAAACAGTGGGGCTAAGGAATAATATAGAGAGAAAGGAAAATTAGGGAACGATACAGTTGACAAAAGAACCACAAAAAGGAATGATGGGAGGAGGAAACAGCGGGCAAGGGAACCACGAAAAAGGGAACAGTGGAAAGAAAAAAAAAAACAGTGGGGATAAGAAATAATAAAGAGAGAAAGGAACATTAGGGAACGATACAGTTGACAAAAGAACCACAAAAAGGAATGAAGGGAGGAGGAAACAGCGGGCAAGGGAACCACGAAAAAGGGAACAGTGGAAAGAAAAAAAAAACAGTGGGGATAAGGAATAATAAAGAGAGAAAGGAACATTAGGGAACGATACAGTTGAAAAAAAGAATCACAAACGGGAATGATGGGAGGAGGAAACAGCGGGAGAGAGCACCACGGAAAAGGGAAAAGCGGAGAGAACAGTGAGGCAAGGAATAACAAAGAAAGAAAGAAACATCAGGGGGTGATACAGCTCAGAACAGAACCACAAAAAAGCATACGCTGGGAGGAGGAAACAACGGGAAAGAGAACCACGAAGCAGAGAACGGTGGAAAAAGAAAACAATAGGAAATGGAAAAAACAGAGAAGGGAGCATTAGTTAACGGTACAGCTTAGAAAAGAACCGCAAAAAAGTAAGCGTTGGGGGGAGGACACAGCGGGAGAGAGAACCACGAAGCAGAGAACAGCGGAAACAAACAAACAATGGGACAAAGAAAAACAGAGAAGGGAGCATTAGTTAACGGTACAGCTTAGAAAAGAACCGCAAAAAGGAAGCGTTGGGAGGAGGAAACAACGGGGAAGAGAACCACGAAGCAGAGAACAGCGGAAAAACAACAACAATGGGACAAGCAAATACAGAGAAGGGAGCATTAGTTAACGGTACAGCTTAGAAAAGAACCACAGAAAGGAAGGGTTGGAGGGGAGGAAACAACGGGAAAGAACCAGGGAGAAGAGACCATTGGGAGGAAGAGACAATGAAGAAGGGAAGACCAGCGAAAGGGAACTCTGGGGAAGGAAGAGAGAATGGCGGAAGAGAGTGAAGACGGAACATCGACAAGAGGGATCAGCTGAGAAGGAAGGGGCCTAAGGAGAAGGAATCATTTGAGAGCGGAAAACAGGGAGGTAACACACATGGCGCACGGAAACCCTCACTCTACCATCCCTCCGAGCAAGGCTGTTCGTTGTGGTTTCAGTTGCCTCAAGAACTCATTATCGGCCACCTGATGAACGATGGAACAGAGAATGAGCGTAAACTTAAGGGAATTGATGCCGATAACTGTACATTACAGCGTTTTTTCTACCTTTTCACATGTTTTTTTATATATATTTTCTGAGATATATATATGTTTTAAAGTGTATCCCTTGTCGAGAGCTCAGTTTACGTGTCTTTATAGAACTCTACTTCATGGAGTTTGATGCCAAGGTGTGGAGAACGTCGTGCTCACCTGTTTCTATTTTATCTCGATATTGCTGATAGTTAAAACGATTTATTTTTCTATTTTTAACCCCAATACGAAATTAATGAAATGATGTTCTTTTCCCTCTCCTCCCCGAAATTAATAGGTATAAATATCTCCCTCGCCTCTTTCATCTCAGTTTAAGAAATCATATTGGATCAAATCACTCTGCACCCTCTCTATCATTTGATATTTCTCTCTCTCTCTCTCTCTCTCTCTCTCTCTCTCTCTCTCTCTCTCTCTCTCTCTCTCTCTCTCTCTGACTGCCTCACCATATTTAAACATTTTATGTTATATTGTCTGACTACATCTTACTCATACTCTGATCTTAACACTTTAAAGTATACTTTAACCTTTTATGATGATAACGTTTTTGCTTTTTATGTTTAATACTTTTTACCTTATAACTCATGAATGTTGTCTAACTCAATTTTAATAGAGTTTTTTTCTTTTGTGTATTAACTTCATTTTAATGTTTTCGTAAGCGTTAGTCTCATGTAAAAGAATAGCCATTGTAACAATGGAAATAAAGTTCTTAATTAATCAATTCTTAATTCTCTCTCTCTCTCTCTCTCTCTCTCTCTCTCTCTCTCTCTCTCTCTCTCTCTCTCTCTCTCTCTCTCTCTCTCTCTCTCTCTCTCTCTCTCTCTCCAGCCTCAACAACCGCTTACAGATTCTTTGCGGAGAGCTTGACGTTGAGTTCTGGGACAATTTCTACGGCCAGAGTAAACTCTTCCACTGGGACGGAATACACCTGTCTCCCACCGGGGCAGCCAGGTCCGGAAGGCTCCTCAACGACGCAGTACGTGACACCCGATCAAAAAACGACTCTCAGACACGTCCCTCCACCCCGCCCGTGTAAATAGACGCCATTCATCGCAACAAATTCGTAACCTTGAACCCGCCAGTATCTCCACCTCCATTACCAAGCCTCAAGATAATCTAAGAGTCCTTAGTTTCAATGCGCGTAGCCTAAGAAATAAGTTTGATGAACTGAGATGTCTTGCTCTGACAGAAAATTTTGACGTAATTGCTATAACCGAAAAATTTATGGACACCACAAATATTGATTTAAGTACAGAATACAACATAAATGGCTACAGACTCTTCAACAAAGATCGTGTAAACCGTAGAGGTGGTGGTGTCGCCCTTTTTGTCAAAAGCTATATGCAACCCACTTACAGAACACCAGGAGACAGTAAAGTTGAACATATGTGCGTGCGAGTAAACATTGCAAGGGTCAATTCAAATATATCTGTCACCTACAGGCCTCCGGGGCAATCACTCGATGCCGATCTTGAAATGTACAGCGTTTTAATGCAGTCACTTAATAACAGCGATTCACTGTAGAGGACGCCTGGCTAAGCTTTAAAAAATCATTTGCTCACTCAGCAGAACACATTCGTCCCTTTGTGTGAGAAGCGAAGTAACGCTAATAAAAGCCCACCTTGGTTTAACAGCGAAATTAAACACTCAGTCAAGGAGAGAAAATTGTTTTACAGGCTAAAGAAAGAGCAAAGCACGCCCGAAAACATTAGACTTTACCATGATGCCAGGCGATGAGTAAAAAGATTAGTATGTCAGGCAAAGCGTAGATATGAAAAAACTATTGCGGCTAACTGTAAAAATAATCCAAAATCCTTCTTCAGTTACATAAACAACAGAAAGGCGATCAGAAGTGGAATTAACCCTTAACAAACAGCGACGGTGCACTAGTGACTGACAGCCAACACGTTGCAAACCTATTAAACAATCACTTTTCCTCGGTGCTTAATACTAACAGTCCTCCCACCACTACCACCAACACCAGTACTAATGTAAATCCCGAGCATGCATTGCCTAACTTTGAAATAACAACCGATGAAGTCCTTAAAGCCCTTCAATCACTTAAAACAAATAAAAGTCCTGGACCTGATAAAGTATATCCAACTCTGCTCAAAGAAACAAAGAGCGAAATACTCTCCTCCCTCACAACCGTATTCAAAATGTCCTTGCGACAAGGCATCGTCCCTTCGGATTGGAAAAAGGCTAAAGTGACACCGATTTTTAAGAAAGGAGACAAAAAAGGCCTATCAAACCTTTTAACCTTTTATAACGACCTCTTCACGGTTTATGACGTAACCAAATCACTGGACGTAGTCTATCTTGATTTCCAGAAAGCGTTTGATAAAGTCCCGCATCATAAATTATTTTAGAAATTAAAGCAAATAGGTATTGACGGTCAAGTACACCAATGGATCGCGAATTGGTTGAGCAACAGACAATAAAGAGTGGTGATTGACGGTTTTAACTCAGAGTGGGCGCCGGTCACTAGTGGCGTCCCTCAGGGCTCTGTTCTTGGCCCAGTGCTCTTCATTATTTACATCAACGATGTGGATATATATATATATATATATATATATATATATATATATATATATATATATATATATATATATATATATATATATATATATCCGGTTCTGCATAAGCCCCTATAACAAAATGCATCAATCCGCCTCATCAAGTCACTATTCAGTGTCCATGTATTACAACCATAGGGTGAGCAGCAAACAATTTATCAAATCATTTGCCTTCTAGCGAGTTATAGTTACATACGTGTCATCCTCCACCTGTGTTTAGCTGCCTCTTTCCTTCCTTCACGCCGGCAGCACTGGAAAGGGATGTGTGTAGACCCAAGGCAGTCTCGCGCCGGATCGCTGAGGCACATCCGCGACGGACTGTTTCCGGTTCGCGATCCCGTCCGTGAGCCGATGACGGGAGCGATTAATGTAGCTTGTTGGTGTGCAGAGGATGGTGACTGTCGACTGTACGTGCTTCCGTTTGTAACATTTTCGAAATACTAGAAAAGCCATTGCCAGATTCGTAGGTATAGTTAATTATCACATGCAGATTACAGTAATGTGGATCCGGCCAGAAATAACTTAAAATGCGAATACTATCAATTAAAAATATAGTGGTTGAGATGTCAGAAAGTCTGGACCACCAAAACACCACGCCGTATTCGGAATTTTAATTTGAAGATGTTTAAAATAAAAATGTGTGTGTGTGTGTGTGTGTGTGTGTGTGTGTGTGTGTGTGTGTGTGTGTGTGTGTGTGTGTGTGTGTGTGTGTGTGTGTGTGTTGTCAGATAGGCTCATGGTCTCTCCACACGCCCAAATCTTCTGTAATTAAACGTGGCTGTGCTCGAATCTTTCATAATTGTCTTTTGATTTGACACTGCTGTAATTTCCTCTCTCTCTCTCTCTCTCATCTTTTTCCTTTTCCATTTCCATTTCATATTTATTTTCTTTCCCCATGCGCCGTTTCTTACTATTCTCTTCAACTTTCCACAACAGACGCAAACACATGCTTCACTTATACTTATTTCTTTTAGAACCGTAATTTCAAAAGTTCTTTTACACGCAAAAATAAATAAAATATATGAAACCGTCCAGCTGACATATTGAACTAATCTCACTCTGATCGATGCCAAATTCATCATCATTATTGTCCGAGCTAAGGGCGAGGTATTATAGATTGCATATTTTACAGCATCACCATTTTTGCATTTTTCTCTTTCTCTTTCCTCGGCACTCACTTTTTTCGTCCATCTATCACTGTGTTCTCTTCCTTCATTTCTTCCTTCATTTCTTCGCGGCCTCCTCCTCCTCCTCCTCCGCCATCTATTTTCCCCACTTTCCTCATCTCCTTCCTCCTCCTCCTCCTCCTTCCTTTCTTTCATCATTGGCAGTTTCCTTCTTCCTATTCCTTCTCCTACAACTCTTTGCTATCTCTTCCTCCTCCTCCTCCTCCTCCTCCTCCTCCTCCTCCTCCTCCTTTCGTTCCTTTCCTTCCCACCCTAATTTTCCCTTCTTTACTCCTCCTCCTTTTATTCTGTTCCTCTTCTCATGCATTCAGATTTTCTCCTCTTCCTTCCCTTCCATGCCTGTCATCTCCTCCTCCTCCTCCTCCTCCTCCTCCTCCTCCCCTCCCTCCTCCATCACCCCGTCATCATCATCACCATCACCGCCGCCTCTTCCCTCGTCCATCATCGCCGCCTCCACACAACACCCGCCACAATTTTCCTTCCATTTCAAGCCACTATTTGAGGCCTCATTCCCTTTTGGCATCGAGCTGAGTGGGGTACACACACACGCACACACATGCAAACGCACGCACACGCAAACGCACGCACACGCAAACGCACGCACACGCAAACACACACACACACACACACACACACACACACACACACACACACACACACACACACGTTCACGATCGACTGCTCTCTTTTGGGTCACTATATCTTGTCACTAATAGAGAAATAAATTTGCTCAGAGGGTGTTTTGCCCCCCCCCCCCAAAAAAAAAAAAAATTAAAGTACCAAACACATACACACACAGACAGACAGACAGACAGACAGACAGACAGACACACACACACACACACACACACACACACACACACACACACACACACACACACACACACACACACACACACACACACACACACCGACCCTCTTCCCCTCTCCCCCAAACCATGCACCGAGGTGAGGTTCCTGTGGGCTACCTTGGGCAATTCGCTGATTACCTGATAATTGACCCGACGCAAGGTCCGGGTTGGTGATTACCGAGCGGTGTTCACTCGCTGCATCTAGGCGGAAGCGTCACCTGTTTCCACCCCTCCCCCTCCCCCCCTCCTCCCCCCTACCAGCCCCCACCGCCTCGCTCATTCCCTGCCTTCGCCGCCCCCAGCCTCGTCACGCTACCTAATGAACGGTGAAGGTATGACGGGGCGGCCTGGTTTCTCTTTTACCTTTTTTTTTCTGTACCTATTAGTGTTTGTGTGTGTGTGCGTGTGTGTGCGTGTCTGTGTGATTGTTTGTGCCTTATTGCTTGGCCCCTGCGTCGGTCTTTTCCTCTGCCTGTGTCTCTCTGTATCTGTCTCTCTCTTATCTTTTTTTTCTGTAACTGTGTGTGTGTGTGTGTGTGTGTGTGTGTGTGTGTGTGTGTGTGTGTGTGTGTGTGTGTGTGTGTGTGTCTCTGTTTGTCCCTCTGTTTGCCTGTCTGTTTGTATCTGTCTCTCTCTGTCTGTCTCTCCAGCCATCCACTACCCTGATATCGTGTTTGTCCCTCTGTCTCTCTGCCTTTTATTTTTGTCTGTCTCTGTATCTGTTTTTCTGTTTCTCCATCTGACGTCCAGCATCTTAGCGTATTTGTCCCTCCGTCTCTGCCTGTCTGTTTGTATATCACTCTGTATCTGTCTCTTTGTCTCTATCTCTATCCGTCCTCTGGCGTCATATCATGTTTGTCCCTCTGTCGCTCTGCCTGTCCGTTTGCCTGTCTCTGCATCTGTCTTATTCTGTGTCTCTCCTTCCGTCCGTCATCAGCGTTGTGCCTAAAGTTACTGTCCATTATCTCTCTTCTTGGCTTTTTTTTCTGGGGTGGGATGGGCTGGGGAGGTTGTCCTCGTCTTCTGTGGCATCCTTTTCGCAGTTTGTCTCAGCTTTAGGGAACGTTCTGATTTCACGTTGCGTATTCAGCTCGTCAAACTTTTTATTACGCTTGTCTTTTTAAAGCTGCCCGCTGCTTCTTGGCCGACGTGAGGGCTGCTGCATTTTCTCACCTGCCTGGGCGACAACTTTGGATGCCGGGGGACGAGGAAGGAGAGGGGGGGACGGGAAGGGTAGCGAGTGACTTGATTTGTCTTGCTCAGTCTCAAGTTTTTTCCTTAGTGCGGGATGTGCGTCAGAGTGAGCGAGGTGATTCCCTGCATAGACGAAACCTCTTGGTGGGACGACGAGGAAGAGGACGAGAATGAGATGGAGGGCCAGGAGGACGAAAACCAGATGGAGGAGGAAGAGGAGGAAATCAGGAAACATGAAAACATGGACGAGCAAGCAGCAAAAAGCCTACTGGCTTATTGCGAGGCTGCCTGCTTTCAGTGATTTAATCAGTCCGTCAGCCACAGGAGTGGCTTGAGGGAAGGATTAAAGCACCTCTGTACGTACTCTTGGGTACGTTTAGTTCACTCCCGACGCAGCAAAGTGACGATGAATGTGATATTTTAAGGAGTTGATTGTTTCCGCACTAAGCACTCCTGCAGGAAGGTTGTTCCAGAGGCGGACGACTCCTGCCGATATCCGTAAAGCATCGCTTGGCTTGAACTGTTTTACCGTTGTTTCTTGTTCGCGGGTTAGTTTGTAGGGTGAAGAGTTTGGAGTGATCAGCATTGCTGAATTTGTTTATGTACTTGAAGACTTGTATCATGTCTCCCCGCAATTGTTTTCTTTTCCAACGTGAAGAGGTTGAATCGCTCGAGTCGCTCTTCGTAAGGTTTCGTCCTCAATGATGGTATCATTTTCGTAGCGCGTCGCTGTAATCTTTCGAATAATGCAATGTCTTTTTTGTAATTTGGAGACCAGAATTGCACCGCGTATTCCAGGTGGGGTCTTACCAGCGAGTTATATAAGGATAACATAACTTTTGGCGTCTTGTATTCGAAATTCCTCGCTTTAAGCCCGAGCATAGCGTTGGCTTTCTTGCTGGCGGATTTGCAGTGCTTTGTTTGTTTCAGGTCACTGCTGATGGTGACCCCGAGGTCTCTTTCCTCCTGTACTGCTTGTAGTTGTTCGCCACCCATGTAGTATGTGTGGTTGCAATTTCTGGACTCGATGTGCATTACTTTACATTTGGTAGTGTTGAAGGACATCTGCCACTTTTCAGACCACTGATTGATCTTGTCCAGGTCTCTCTGGATAATATCGCAGTCTGCTGTCGTGAGGGCCTTCCCTCCCACCTTAGTGGCGTCAGCAAATTTGGAAAGAGTGGATTTAATCCTAGTTCTAGGTTGTTGAATATATAATAAAGAGTATGGGGGCCAGCACTGACCCCTGTGGCACTCCACTTGTAACCGGGTGCCACTCGGAGGCCTGTCCTTGAGTAGAACTCGCTGCTTTCTTCCAGTGAGCCAGTCTTTTATCCATGCAGTCAGATTGTCTCCTGGTCCCTCCGATTTCAGTTTCTTGAGAAGTCGTTTGTGTGGTAAATTGTCAAAGGCCTATTGAAAGTCCAGAATCTAGGCTTTGTCTTCCATTGAAATTTTAAAATATCTTTCGAGACAAAAGGCATGGAAGTTTTATATTAACATTTTTTTGCACACACACACACACACACACACACACACACACACACACACACACACACACACACACAATATATATATATATATATATATATATATATATATATATATATATATATATATATATATATATATATATATATATATATATATATATATATATTTTTTTTTTACAACAAAGGAGGCAGCTCAAGGGCACACAAAAAAAGAAAACAATAATAAAAAAAGCCCGCTACTCGCTGCTCCTAAAAAAGAAACAAAAGAGATGGCCGAAAGTAAGATCAAATACGGGAGGAGAGGTGTCCTGATACCCTCCTCTTGAAAGAGTTCAAGTCGTAGGCAGGAGGAAATACAGATGAAGGAAGATTGTTCCAGAGTTTACCAGCGTGAGGGATGAAAGAGTGAAGATGCTGGTTAACTCTTACATAAGGGGTTTGGACAGTATAGGGATGAGCATGAGTAGAAAGTCGAGTGCAGCGGGGCCGCGGGAGGGGAGGAGGCATGCAGTTAGCAAGTTCAGAAGAGCAGTCAGCGTGGAAATATCGATAGAAGACAGAAAGAGAGGCAACATTGAGGCGGAATTTAAGAGGTAGAAGACTATCAGTATGAGGAGGAGAGCTGATGAGACGAAGAGCCTCTCTCTCTAAATTCGAGATTAGGAATTTGGTAGTAATTGATTTATATATTTTCTGGATGGAGAGCCGCCAATCAAGCTGTCATGAGCCGCATGCGGCTCGCGAGCCGCGCAATGAATACCAGTGCATGGTCTAGATAGATAACATCGCTGGGGATGTGATATCCCAATTTCCATATATACCTTGGAAGAAGTCCAGTAGGTTGGTTAGGCATGAGCGCTTGTCCCTGAAACCGTGCTGAGCATCGGAAATGATATTGTTGTCTCTGATAATCTTCTCGAGAACTTTTCCCGCCACTGAAGTCAAACTAATGGGCCTGTAGTTCAAGGCCTCACTCTTTTTTCCCTTCTTGTAGATCGGTGTTACGTTTGCTTGCTTCCAGTGTTCTGGAACTTCATTTTGTTGTAGTGCCAAATTATAGATGGCGGTGAGTGGCTTGAGTATTTGCTGCTTGAGTTCCTTGAGCAGCCTGGGTGACAAGTCGTCGGGTCCGGTTGACTTGTTTGTCTCGAGTTTGTCTGAGTACTTTTGCACGTCCCGTTCGTCAATTGAACCAATTTTTAGGGTCGTGACTCCCTTTGGGGGAATAGGGGTCTCGGGTATCGACTCGGTGTTCTCGACCGTGAACACAGACGTGAAGTCCTTTTTCAGGATTTCGACCATGTGTCTGCTCTCTTGCGTTAGGGCGCCGATTTCATCTTTTAGCGGACCGATGTTTCTTTTCGACTTCTTTTTTAATCTTATATATGTGAAGAACTTTTTCGGATTAGACTTGGATTCGCGTGCTATTTGCTTCTCGTAGTCTCGCTTGCATTGGCTGATGTGGGTTCGGCAAGCTCTGAGGCAGTGGTGGTATTGTTCACGTGCTTCATCAGAGAAGGAGGAGGAGTAAGAGAAGGAGGACAACGGCGACTAGAAGCTTTAAGATATTTTGTACATTTTTTTTCCGTTTTCTTCCTTGAGCGTCGGTAGTCCAGTAATGAAAATGAAAAGTATGTGAACGCTTTAATATTTGGATGTTCTTGAATATGTCCTTTGCATGTTCCTGTGTGCTGCTTTATGCTTTAACTCGTTGCGATGTCAGTCTCCTCTTCGACCTTTAAAACAGCCCATGTTCTAGTCACCGTACACTAAACTGACCTAGAAGCCCCGCCCTCATTCAATAGTTATGGGAGCTGGCTGGTCGGATGAGAGGAGGCTGGATTTAGGAAGAGGAGGGAGGGGGTGGGGCTTCTGGGCCAGTTCATTGTCCATGGGAAGCATGTGGCGTTGTTTTTAATACCGGAAAGGGAGCAAGTTCAAGGTTTAAAATAAAACTGAGGTTGCCATTCCCAAACTGCTCGTTACTAAAAACAAAACTGCGGCCGAGTTCCAAGAAAGAGGTGAACAAAAATAAAGGCAAAGGAAGCGACGCTGAAGAGCCCCCGCGAATGCAACGTTAGATAAGTCCCTCTGCCTCGGAGTCCACGCTTTCCCGGTATTACTTTAGCAGCGTCGCACGTGGCATGGGCGACCTTGTGGCGAGAGTCGCGTCCTGAGCCCGTGTAGCAGGAGAGACTCAGAACGCTGCCACGAAGATGGGAAAGTCGGCTTTTCGCTACTCAGAGACCCGCCAGCGAGGAAAGGGAACACCGCCTCCTTGCATCATGCATACGAGAAGAGGCCGAGCAAACAACTTAAAACTTTTGTCCCTTCGCAGTAACAACAAAATAGTAGATGTGGTGGTGGTGGTGATGGTGGTAATAGTAGATATGGTGGTGGTGGTGATGGTGGTAATAGTAGATGTGGTGGTGGTGGTGATGGTGGTAATAGTAGATATGGTGGTGGTGGTGATGGTGGTAATAGTAGATGTGGTGGTGGTGGTGATGGTGGTAATAGTAGATGTGGTGGTGGTGGTGATGGTGGTAATAGTAGATGTGGTGGTGGTGGTGATGGTGGTAATAGTAGATATGGTGGTGGTGGTGATGGTGGTAATAGTAGATATGGTGGTGGTGGTGATGGTGGTAATAGTAGATGTGGTGGTGGTGATGGTGGTAATAGTAGATGTGGTGGTGGTGATGGTGGTAATAGTAGATGTGGTGGTGGTGGTGATGGTAATAGTAGATGTGGTGGTGGTGGTGATGGTGGTAATAGTAGATGTGGTGGTGGTGGTGATGGTGGTAATAGTAGATATGGTGGTGGTGGTGATGGTGGTAATAGTAGATGTGGTGGTGGTGGTGATGGTGGTAATAATAGATGTGGTGGTGGTGATGGTGGTAATAGTAGATGTGGTGGTGGTGGTGATGGTGGTAATAGTAGATGTGGTGGTGGTGGTGATGGTGGTAATAGTAGATGTGGTGGTGGTGATGGTGGTAATAGTAGATGTGGTGGTGGTGATGGTGGTAATAGTAGATGTGGTGGTGGTGGTGATGGTAATAGTAGATGTGGTGGTGGTGATGGTGGTAATAGTAGATGTGGTGGTGGTGATGGTAATAATAGATGTGGTGGTGGTGATGGTGGTAATAGTAGATGTGGTGGTGGTGATGGTAATAGTAGATGTGGTGGTGGTGATGATGGTTATAATAGATGTGGTGGTGGTGGTGATGGTGGTAATAATAGATGTGGTGGTGGTGATGGTGGTAATAATAGATGTGGTGGTGGTGGTGATGGTAATAATAGATGTGGTGGTGGTGGTGGTGATGGTAATAATAGATGTGGTGGTGGTGGTGATGGTGGTAATAATAGATGTGGTGGTGGTGGTGATGGTAATAATAGATGTGGTGGTGGTGGTGATGGTAATAATAGATGTGGTGGTGGTGGTGATGGTAATAATAGATGTGGTGGTGGTGGTGGTGATGGTAATAATAGATGTGGTGGTGGTGATGGTGGTAATAGTAGATGTGGTGGTGGTGGTGATGGTAATAATAGATGTGGTGGTGGTGATGGTGGTAATAATAGATGTGGTGGTGGTGGTGATGGTAATAGTAGATGTGGTGGTGGTGATGGTGGTAATAGTAGATGTGGTGGTGGTGGTGATGGTAATAATAGATGTGGTGGTGGTGGTGGTGATGGTAATAATAGATGTGGTGGTGGTGGTGGTAATAGTAGATGTGGTGGTGGTGGTGGTAATAGTAGATGTGGTGGTGGTGATGGTGGTAATAGTAGATGTGGTGGTGGTGGTGGTGATGGTAATAATATATGTGGTGGTGGTGATGGTGGTAATAGTAGATGTGGTGGTGGTGGTGGTGATGGTAATAATAGATGTGGTGGTGGTGATGGTGGTAATAGTAGATGTGGTGGTGGTGGTGATGGTGGTAATAGTAGATGTGGTGGTGGTGATGGTAATAGTAGATGTGGTGGTGGTGGTGATGGTAATAATAGATGTGGTGGTGGTGGTGATGGTAATAATAGATGTGGTGGTGGTGATGGTGGTAATAGTAGATGTGGTGGTGGTGATGGTAATAATAGATGTGGTGGTGATGGTGGTAATAATAGATGTGGTGGTGATGGTGATGGTAATAATAGATGTGGTGGTGGTGGTGGTAATAGTAGATGTGGTGGTGGTGGTGATGGTAATAATAGATGTGGTGGTGATGGTGGTAATAATAGATGTGGTGGTGATGGTGATGGTAATAATAGATGTGGTGGTGGTGGTGGTGGTAATAGTAGATGTGGTGGTGGTGGTGATGGTAATAATAGATGTGGTGGTGATGGTGATGGTAATAATAGATGTGGTGGTGGTGGTGGTAATAGTAGATGTGGTGGTGGTGGTGATGGTAATAATAGATGTGGTGGTGGTGGTGATGGTAATAAAAGATGTGGTGGTGGTGGTGATGGTGGTAATAATAGATGTGGTGGTGATGGTGGTAATAATAGATGTGGTGGTGGTGGTGATGGTAATAATAGATGTGGTGGTGGTGATGGTGGTAATAATAGATGTGGTGGTGGTGGTGATGGTAATAATAGATGTGGTGGTGGTGGTGATGGTAATAATAGATGTGGAGGTGGTGATGGTGGTAATAATAGATGTGGTGGTGGTGATGGTAATAATAGATGTGGTGGTGGTGATGGTAATAATAGATGTGGTGGTGGTGATGGTAATAATAGATGTGGTGGTGGTGATGGTAATAATAGATGTGGTGGTGGTGATGGTAATAATAGATGTGGTGGTGGTGATGGTGGTAATAATAGATGTGGTGGTGGTGATGGTAATAATAGATGTGGTGGTGGTGGTGATGGTAATAATAGATGTGGTGGTGGTGATGGTGGTAATAATAGATGTGGTGGTGGTGATGGTGGTAATAATAGATGTGGTGGTGATGGTGGTAATAATAGATGTGGTGGTGGTGGTGATGGTAATAATAGATGTGGTGGTGGTGGTGATGGTAATAATAGATGTGGTGGTGGTGATGGTGGTAATAATAGATGTGGTGGTGGTGATGGTGGTAATAATAGATGTGGTGGTGGTGATGGTGGTAATAATAGATGTGGTGGTGGTGATGGTGGTAATAATAGATGTGGTGGTGGTGATGGTGGTAATAATAGATGTGGTGGTGGTGGTGATGGTAATAATAGATGTGGTGGTGGTGGTGGTGGTAATAATAGATGTGGTGGTGGTGATGGTGGTAATAATAGATGTGGTGGTGGTGGTGATGGTAATAATAGATGTGGTGGTGGTGATGGTGGTAATAATAGATGTGGTGGTGGTGGTGATGGTAATAATAGATGTGGTGGTGGTGGTGATGGTGGTAATAATAGATGTGGTGGTGGTGATGGTGGTAATAATAGATGTGGTGGTGGTGGTGATGGTAATAATAGATGTGGTGGTGGTGATGGTGGTAATAATAGATGTGGTGGTGGTGATGGTGGTAATAATAGATGTGGTGGTGGTGGTGATGGTAATAATAGATGTGGTGGTGGTGATGGTGGTAATAATAGATGTGGTGGTGGTGGTGATGGTAATAATAGATGTGGTGGTGGTGATGGTGGTAATAGTAGATGTGGTGGTGGTGGTGATGGTAATAATAGATGTGGTGGTGGTGGTGGTAATAGTAGATGTGGTGGTGGTGATGGTAATAATAGATGTGGTGGTGGTGATGGTAATAATAGATGTGGTGGTGGTGGTGATGGTAATAATAGATGTGGTGGTGGTGGTGATGGTAATAATAGATGTGGTGGTGGTGGTGATGGTAATAATAGATGTGGTGGTGGTGATGGTGGTAATAATAGATGTGGTGGTGGTGATGGTGGTAATAGTAGATGTGGTGGTGGTGATGGTGGTAATAGTAGATGTGGTGGTGGTGATGGTAATAATAGATGTGGTGGTGGTGATGGTAATAGTAGATGTGGTGGTGGTGGTGATGGTAATAATAGATGTGGTGGTGGTGATGGTAATAATAGATGTGGTGGTGGTGATGGTGGTAATAGTAGATGTGGTGGTGGTGATGGTAATAGTAGATGTGGTGGTGGTGGTGATGATGGTAAGAGTGGATGTGTTGGTGGTGATGATGATAAGAGTAGATGTGGTGGTGGTGATGATGGTAAGAGTAGATGTGGTGGTGGTGATGATGGTAAGAGTAGATGTGGTGGTGGTGGTGATGATGGTAAGAGTAGATGTGGTGGTGGTGGTGATGATGATACTATTAGATGTGGTGGTGGTGATGATGGTAATAGTAGTTGTGGTGGTGGTGGCGGTGGAGGTAAAGTATCCCCTTGGCGTGGGATATTACGTACATAAAAAGCATTATTTCTTTTCATATTTCATTTTTACATTTTTCCTCCCTTTGGACTGTCACTTACTCGTACTTTTCTGTCCCGTTTTCTGTGCTCGAGGGTTTAGTGTTAGTATTTTTAGGTGTGCTTCGCGGAATCTCTTTCTTTGCCTTTCTTTCATTACTTAGTGCAGGGTCTGGGAGGCCTCTTGCAGTCTTCCTCCTCCTCCTCCTCCTTCAGTAGTGTGTGGCTCGTTATTTCGTGTGTCGTATTAACGCGGCGGAGCTCGTAAAGAGAAACTATTTTAAGGTATGATGACCTTGCTATTTGTAGGACGTCAGAAGAAATGCATGCAGGTCTACGCTTTAATCAGTGGTTTTGTTTTCTGTTTTTCTGCTTTTTCGTGTTTTATATCCGTGTTTAAAGCGTCTTGGAGGGGCACACAAACACACACATTTCCATGCAGAGTGATATAGAAAGCTTAAACCACTCGTATGTCAATCGAGCACGGTAATAAATGCTTGAATGAGGCAAAAATAGAGACGTCGAGCTAATATTCCTTCATTGCAACGGAACACAATACACGGCAGCCCATCAAAACTTACTCATCACGGAAACAAAGAGAATACACAACGATGAATTGCCTTTTGTCTCTCCTCCTACTCCTCCTCCTCCTCCTCCTCCTCCTCTCTCATCTCACACCTCCCCGTGCTTCGCCTCTCTCGTCTCCCTCTCGCCTCTATTAGCCTTCTCCTTCCCTTTAATAACCTCCCCTTTAACCTTCATCCATCAGGCATCCTCATAATTTTCCTTTCTTCCCTTGGTTCCTTCTCTCCCCTGCTTCTCTTCCCCTCTTTCCTCCCTTCCTCCTTTCCTCCCTTCCTCCTTTCATTAACATCTCTTCGCACACTTTATTATCCTATTTTTTTTTTTACTTTTTAGCATTTTTTTCATCCAATCTCTTCTTAGTCTCTCTTATTCTCACTTTCTTTGCGTCCCTTCCTTTATCCTTTCCTTCGTGTTATTTCTATTCCTTGTTTGGTCCCTCCTTTCCGCATTCCTTTATCCCCTTGATTCATTTTCCTTCTTTCTTTTCATTTCTCTTTCATCCATATTCCTTTGCCTTACCATTTTTTTCTTCCTTTTCAACTTATTTTTGTATGGCTCTGTCTGTCTGCTTGTCTTTCTATTCTTTAGCCAGTCTGTCTGTTTGTCTGTATCTGTCTGTCTGTCTGTCTGTCTGTATCTGTCTGTCTGTCTGTCTGTCTGTCTGTCTGTATCTGTCTGTCTGTCTGTCTGTCTGTCTGTATCTGTCTGTCTGTCTGTCTGTCTGTCTGTCTGTATCTGTCTGTCTGTCTGTCTGTCTGTATCTGTCTGTCTGTCGCTGTCTGTCTGTCTGTCTCTGTCTTTGTTCATTTCCATTACCATTAAATTTCAACTACTCACTTTCCTCCCTCCCCTCCCTCTCTTCCCCTTTCCTCTTCCCTTCCCTCCTCTATCCATCCCTCCTTTCCCTCCTCCCTCCCTCCCTCCCAACACACCTATCCCAGCGAAGCAATAACTCCACGCGTCATTAATAGGTTACCTGAACGAGAGCGAGTCTTTTGATTTTTTTCGGCTCTGTTTCATCATCATCATCATCGTTATCGAGAGAGAGAGAGAGAGAGAGAGAGAGAGAGAACCTAGTAGTGAAGGAAAAAAAAAAGATACATAACTAGGGTCGTGTTAGAAGTCAAATCAATATCCAGAAAAGAGAGAGAGAGAAAAAAAAAAAAAAAACTCACACGCACAAATATAAAGGAATCTAGTTTGGGTTCCAGCACGTGATTGTTTTGCCTTAATGATTTACCGTTCATTTTTATTACCCGTTTTTTATCCCTCTTCCTGTATCGGGCGAGGATGATATTGTAGCGTCAGGAAGGCTGCCCATCGGTGCTCCGGCCTGAAATGTGTGTTTAATATTACCTGTTGGAGCTGGAAGGGGGGAGGGGGGAGGGAGGAAGAGTGGGAGGGATGCTGGAAGGGAGGAATTGGGGGGAATGAGAGAGAAATATTGAAGGGAGGTAGGAAGAGAGGGAGAGAGGAAGGGACATAGGAAGAGAGGGAGGAAGGAAGAAAGGAGTGAACGAGGAATATTAGAGGGAAGAAAGGGAGAGGGGGAGAGAGGGAGGGATGCTGGAATGGAGGAATTGGGGGGAATGAGAGAGGTAAGGGAGGTAGGAAGAGAAGGAGAGAGGAAGGGATATAGCAAGAGAGGGAGGAAGGAAGATAGGAGTGAGCGAGGAATATTGGAGGGAAGATAGGGAGAGGGGGAGAGAGGGAGGGATGTTGAAAGGGAAGTAGGAGGGAATGAGAGAGGAATATTGGAAGGGAGATAGGAAGAGAGGGAGGGATAATGAAGGGAAATAGGGAGGTAAGGGGAGAGGGAGAGATATTGAAGGGGAGATAGGGACAGATGGAGAGAGGGAATGAGAGAGGGATATTGGAAGGGAGATAGGAATAGAGGGAGGGAGGGAGGGACATAGGAGGGAGGTAGGATGGAAAAAAACAAAAAGAAGGGGCGAGGGATATTGAAGAGGATATAGGAAGAGAGGGAAGGAGGGAGGGAGAGAGGGATTTTGGAAGGGAGGTAGGAAGAGAGGGAAGGATGTTTGAGGGGAGATAGGAAGAGAGGGAAAGAGGATGGTATGTTGAAAGGGAGGTAGAAGGGAAGGAGTAGAGAAGGGGCGAGGAATATTGAAGGGGAGAGAGGAAGAGGGAGAGGGGGAGGGAGGGGGTAAGGAAGGGGAGATTAGACGGTTGAGGGAAAGGGGAGATAGATAGATAGACATAGATAGATAACAAGAGAGAGAGAGAGAGAGAGAGAGAGAGAGAGAGAGAGAGAGAGAGAGAGAGAGAGAGAGAGAGAGAGAGAGAGAGAGAGAGAGAGAGAGAGAGAGAGAGAGAGAGAGAGAGAGAGAGAGAGAGAGAGCGTTAAGTATGTAGTAAGTAGTTTCCAATGACATCATAATTCTAATGTTCTCAAGTAAGTCTTCGTTTTTTTCTCCTCCCTGTACTTTCCTGCTCCTCGGGGAACCAAAGTGGGCGGGAGAACACGAGAGAATGAAGGGAAAGAGAAAATATTTGAACACTCTCTCTCTCTCTCTCTCTCTCTCACACACACACACACACACACACTCACTCATTCTGCTTTTAACCAACTTCGGGCTTTCTCGTTAATCTTGTATCTTTATTTCCGGTCTTAGCCGCACTTTTCTCACTCACTCGTTTTGCCATTCCACTCGTTACACCATTCCATTCGCCTGTCTCTGTAAGCATTTCTTCTTTGCACAATATTTATCATCTAATGTAGTCTTTGTGTGTGTGTGTGTGTGTGTGTGTGTGTGTGTGTGTGTGTGTGTATGTGTGTGCCTTTTTTAATATTTTTCAATTGTGGTTAATGTTATTTCTTTTACCTCTACATTACCTCCTCTCTCTCTCTGTTTATCTATATCTATCTATTTAAATATCTAATTATATCTATCCATTTGCCTGTTTGATTATCGGTGCAGACTAACGCGGTAAATTTGTGGAAAAAACAGACCCTTGTGGTTCACTAATCAAATTAAGCAATTTAATCGCCAACGCAAATGAATTTACAAAATAAGAAAAAAAAAGTGGTCTGATGAAAGCATCTACTTTTAGATAGTCACTTTAATTAAATACGCACACATTGAAAACGCTATTTCGACGCTCATTTACCGGCTCTAAAACTTGGGCTGAAACGTTACATGATTATTCTTATTTCCGCAGGTAAGTTTCGTGTTGCCAGGCGACGGGCCTCGGCCTCGGCGGGGAAAGGTCTTCTGTCTCTGCTGGAGCATCAGGTAAGGGGCGTGGCGACCTGCTGCTTATGCCTTTGCTTCTTCCTCTGCCTCTGCTTCTTCTCCCTCTTCTTCTTTTGCCGCTGCTTCTTCTGCCACTGCTTTTTCTTCTGCCTCTTCCTTTACCCTTGCGTCTTCTGCCTCTACTGAGCATGAATGGTGAGGCGTGACAAGTTTCTTTTGCCTTTTCCTCTACGTTTGTGTCTGTGAGCTTCTTCTGCTTTAGCTTCCTCCTCTGCCTCTTCTTTTCTGCCTTTGCTTCTTCTGCCTTTCTTCTTCCTCTGTCTCTGCTGGAGGATCAAGCGGGTGGCGTGACATGCTCTCCTCCACCCACAACCCTACACAACCCACATGAGTTCTGTTAAGCCTGTTATTACATTGTCCCGGGCGTGCTCTGTGTTGTGTATCTGAACTTTAAGCGGAGGTTTTGATACTATATTTGTTGTCAGCGGAGAGCGCAAAACATTGGGAACTGATATTTGTTTATGCAAGTCTGTTTTTGTGGTGAGGCTGCAGGAATGTTTTTTTTCTCTTCTCTCTCTTCGCTGCAACATACTGCATCTCATTACCTAGTGTATATGTTACCTATCAGTGCCTTACATGCAGTTTAGGGAGTGTAGATAACCTCCTGTATCCTATGTCCCCTTTGTAGTGGATCTTGGAATATTTCTTTGCAAAGCAGGGATAAAAAATGAATGTTGAACGCTCATCAATCACCTTCCTTCGTGATTGATGCTTTCTTTCCATTAGCAGCCCCTCTAAGCATCTACCTAAGTTACTGCCCATCTTTTCCTATTGACAAAACTCCCAAAAGCTTCTTCCCATGTGGTTGATAATATTTTCTTATTAGCAACCTGTTACAACTCCAAGTTGCTGATCGTATCCTATTGACAAAACCCAAATAGCCTCCTCCATAGTTGCTGACGATTTACTGTTGACAAAACCGCCCAAATCTTCCTTCTAAGTGATTGATCATCTATTCCCATTAACAACTTATTAAAACACACCTTTATAAATTACTGATCATCTCTTCCTATCGATAAGAACTAATAACTTCTCCCCAATCTGCTTATCATCTCTTTACTCTGACAGACTCCCAATACCTTCTTCCTAAGTTAATGATCGTCTCCTATTTGCAACGCCCTCTTAATGCTCCATCCTAAGGTGCTTATCATCCGTTTCAACTCACAATCCTCCCCCAAGGGCTCATTCCTAAGTTAGCGATCATCTCCTCTCAATCGTAAGCCTCCCAGACTCTTAGGCTCTCTTAGGCTGCGTAAGATGTCCTCTTAGCGACAAGCCCAATTAAACTCTGCCATATTAAAGGTAAAGCTTGGGAGCATATGTTATAACTGCGCGTGGCGTCGGTGCTCATGTCCGTCCCGTTGGGCCTGTAGTAAAGGTGGCGCAATTTCGAAGCTATATAACAAGTCTACAAATATGAATGTAATAATCTTCTAAAACGAACGAGAAAAAGCACCAAGGAAACAGTAAAATTATAGGAAAATATAAAGTCCAGTACCACTACAGAGCCGTAACACAAGAAGGAAAATATCACTCCAGCCTCACTAATGCGTGTGTGTGTGTGTGGGGGGGGGGGGGGAGGGTGAACAATGCCCGTATTCCCTAACGCTTTGGGCTCTCACAACCAATATTTTCAAAGGCCACAAAGGAGATTAGTCGGGTTCTCATGAGTGTTTCTCACGTCCATGGTGCAGAAGCCTTGTCAAACTATCACTAGGCTCATCAAACAATACGTCATGGAAATACAAGCACAACCCTTACGAAAATCTCATCAAATGTGGTTGTGTAAGGCCCGAAATGATTGAGAGTATGGACCTCAGCGTTTAGCGGCCGCCACCCCTCCGAGGCGGGTGTTGGATGCATAATGGATGGAGTCACGAGCTGGCCGCGTTACTAAGGCCGGACACACCGCTTAGAATTGATCCGATAGTGTATGGGAGGTAGGTAATTCTATGGAAAACTATGTAAAATTCTCTCTCTCTCTCTCTCTCTCTCTCTCTCTCTCTCTCTCTCTCTCTCCCTTCCCCCCTCTGGCGGCGGCTCGGGAAGGCCTTTGACATTCTACCTAAATGACAAAAGGGTAACTTAAAAGATTGTCGAGAGCCTTTTAAGTGGTGGTGCTCCCCGACATGCCTTAAAGGTGTGTGTGTGTGTGTGTGTGTGTGTGTGTGTGTGTGTGTGTGTGTGTGTAGTTTGCGGGTTTGAAGTTTTGGTTACGTATTCAACTGTGTTTGTTTTTGCAAATGATTCTCTCTCTCTCTCTCTCTCTCTCTCTCTCTCTCTCTCTCTCTCTCTCTCTCTCTCTCTCTCTCTCTCTCTCTCTCTCTCTCTCTCTCTCTCTCTCTCTCTCTCTCTCTCTCTCTCTCTCTCTCTGAATTTATGTACGTGGATCTGTGTGTGTGTGTGTGTGTGTGTATGTGTGTGTGTGTGTATGTGTGTGTGTGTGTGTGTGTGTTTTGTGTGTTTTGTGTGTGTGCGTGGGTAGCAGCATCACACACCTGTCGTGGGCGGAGATGGGGCGGGGAGGAGGAGGACAGGTAGGCGGGGGGGGAAGGGGGGAGCAGGCGGGGAGGTGGGGACAAGGGTACTGGGGAGGGAGGGGGGGAATCTGCGTCTCTCAGGGGAGTTTATAACATGGTCCTGATACCTTTGTACTCCTTCCCCTTTCTCCCCTCACCCCCCCCTCCCCTTCCCATTCCCGTTATTCAATCCCCGTCCATCACCTCCGCCGTGTTTTTACCTATTCTTCCCTCACCCTTTATCATGCCCCTTGCCACCTCCTCTATCCACTCCATTCCTAAAGTTTTCCTTGTTTACGTTGTTTTGTTCCATCTCTCTTTTCTGTTTTCGTATTCTCTTTATATAGTTTCTTTCCTCCCTCTCTTTTTTTTCCCTTTCATCTTGTGGCGTGTCTCCTTTCTCCCATTTATACCATCTCTTTTCCTCTTCTTGCCTTTTTCTGTTTTCTCATTCTCTTTTTACGTTCATTTTTCTCCTTGTTTCTTACCTTTCTTTATCGCGTGTCTCCTATCTCCCATTTATACCATCTCTTTTCCTCTTCATTTCCTTGCCTTTTTCTGTTTTCTCATTCCCTTTTTACGTTCATTTTTCTCCTTGATTCTTACCACTCTTTTTATCGCGTGTTCTGCCTTTTTTCCATTTATACCATCTCTTTTCCTCTTCTTTTCCTTGCCTTTTTCTGTTTTCTCATTCCCTTTTTACGTTCATTTTTCTCCTTGTTTCTTACCACTCTTTATCGCGTGTCTCCTTTCTCCCATTTAAACCATCTCTTTTCCTCTTCTTTTCCTTGCCTTTTTCTGTTTTCTCATTCCCTTTTTACGTTCATTTTTCTCCTTGATTCTTACCACTCTTTTTATCGCGTGTTCTGCCTTTTTTCTCCAAGTTAAGTCTTCCTTTTCCTATTTCTATTCATTATCCTTTTCAGACCTATCCATTCCTTTTCGTTTTCTCATTGACCTCTTCATCTTCACTCCTTTTTTTGTCCCATTTTCTCTTTGTCATATGATTATCACTCTGCTCCACGTCTTATTTTTATATAGTTCCCCACCTTCTAACATCCATATCTTTTCTTTCTTATTTCTCTTTCACACATAAACTTCTATCTCACCCCCACATTCCTGGCTTCCCCTCACTCTTAACAACTTCAATTTTTTCTCTTTTCCCTTCTTTTTTCTCCATTTTTTTCTACTTTTCGAGCTTCAGAACCATCATCTTATTCTTTTCGTTGTCTTTTCTCCTTTCCGTTTTTTTCACCCTCTTCTTTCATTTCATAACCTTTTAGTCTTCATTTCCTTGCAGCGTCCGTAGAATCTTAAGTTTCCCCACGTAAACCACCTGCTTCCTTACCTTTTACCTTACGCCCTTTCCTTTCTTTTCTACATATATATCTTTTTTGTCTCCCCACCTCTTTAAACTTCTATCTCACCCCCACTTTCCTCGCCTCCTCTTTCACTTTTAAAAACTTCAATTTTTTTTCTCTTTTCCTTTCTTTTGTTTTTACTCTCCTTCACCTCTCTTGTGCATGGCTCGCTTCACACCACCCTATCTTTCTTTCACAGCTCTGCCATCGTCCTTCCCTTCTATACATCCTTCCTCTCAGCCCCTCTGCCCTCTCTTTGTTTTCCCTTTCCTTCCCTCCCTTTCAGCCTCTGCCCCTTCCTTATCTTCCTCGCAATCCTTCCGCTGACCCTCTCTCCTTCTTCTCCTTTCCTCTCTCTTTCTCTCCTTTCCTTTGAGAATCTTCTTATTCATCTTTTCGTTCTTTGCTCTCACCCCTTTCTCTCTCTCTTCCTCCCTTCCTGCTACTACTACAACCTACACCTCGTCACACATTCTGACTTTGTTTTTGCCTGTCCGTCTGTCTGTCTGTCTGTCTGTCTGTGTCTGTCTGTCTGTCTGTCTGTCTGTCTGTGTGGACCATTTTTTCTCACGCATACACTCATCCACACATACATCATTATTTTAACCCTCCCCCCCTCCCCCCCCCATCAAACCATCCTTCCCCACAGTTCTTACCCTCATCTTCTCCCTCTCTCCTCGGCCTTTCCGTTCCCTTCCCTTCCCTTCCGTTCCCCTGGGCCCCTTACGGCCTCCCTGCAGCCCCGTACTTACGCCCAATAGGCTCTCCATCAGGCCCCGACGCCCTCATGGCCTCCTTCCACCTTTTTGAAGCGTTCACAGTGGCGGGAGTAAAGTCCACCTCTGCCTCCTTTCCCTCTGATTGGAACGTGCTGCGAGCTTTATTTTGTTTACTTTCGTTTATATCCAGAAAATGAGTTTCGTGCTCAAGTTTATTATCATTTCATTTTTTTTTTCATTTTATCGTCTTTCCAAGTTTCATTTGTTGTAATGTTATTCCACGTAAAAGTTAGTCTGGAAATATTGGTTTTGGTGAAAAAAAAATAGCTTTGCCTCGTGGAAGACTGAATAATGAAAGTTTCTGAAGTGAAGTATTTCTTTCTGTTATCGGCGATCGCTTGCAGGTCTTCCTCGTCCCGAACTTTGCGCGGAAAGTTTTAATTCTCACCTCATCTGGGCCGAGATTAGGTTAGGCCAAGGGGAGTGGCTCAATGCAGCGCCAGGAAATACAAGTTTCATTAATTTTCTATAACATTGATCTGTTGAATGATGGATGCCCTTGATTCCTGACGCTCCGGGAATTGTGGAGTGGACGTTGTGGGCCTGGCAGTAGCGTGGAGGGTGGAGTTCAGCGCTGCCAGTACGTGCTGTGGGAGCGTCGTGCTGCCCTGCGCCTGTCATTTGCCGGTACAATAATATCATAATGTTTCGGCTAATCTCCCATAATCAACAGGCACGGTAGTATATACGGAGAACAAGTGAGTGTTCAAAGAGTTTTCAGCTTTGTGTTTAAATAAGAATAATAATTCACGTTTCTTCTTTAACATGAAATTGAATATCCATGAATCATATCCTCCTTTGGGCGCACAACGATGAAGTGGCGTTTGGAGGGGTGTTTCATCAGGCCGAGCCCATTGAGTCGCGCTGGATGAAAATTGGACGAGGATTGGAGTCCCCGAATATGTTCAGGTAAAAGGCGCGCCCTTCAACTTAAGCTTGAATAATTGCTGTCAAAACCTCCAGGATTACACGAATATATAGAGTAGATAAGTGTGATTGTCTAAATTACTAAACGCGACACGCGATATCAGCTCCACCAGCGCCACAAAACGAAAACAGAGGGCTGTAGAGGGGGTCAGGAGGGGGGTGGGGGACTGCTAGTCCGGGGCGTGCTGGGCGGAGATGAGGGGGCTGAGGGGCTGTGGTGGGCTGAGGGGCTGCGGTGGGCTGTGGTGGGCTGTGGTGGACTGAGGGGTTGAGGTGGGCTGAGGGGCTGTGTGTGGTGGGCTGAGGGGCTGTGGTGGGCTGTGATGGACTGAGGGGCTGTGTGTGGTTGGCTGAGGGGCTGTGGTGGGCTGTGATGGACTGAGGGGCTGTGTGTGATGGACTGAGGGGCTGTGTGTGGTGGGCTGATGGGCTGTGTGTGGTGGGCTGAGGGGCTGTGTGTGGTGGGCTGAGGGGCTGTGTGTGGTGGGCTGAGGGGCTGTGTGTGGTGGGCTGATGGGCTGTGTGTGGTGGGCTGATGGGCTGTGTGTGGTGGGCTGAGGGACTGTGTTTGGTGGGCTGAGGGGATGTGTGTGGTGGGCTGAGGGGCTGTGTGTGGTGGGCTGAGGGGCTGTGGTGGGCTGTGATGGACTGAGGGGCTGTGTGTGGTGGGCTGATGGGCTATGTGTGGTGGGCTGAGGGCTGTGTGTGGTGGGCTGAGGGGCTGTGTGTGGTGTGGGCTGAGGGGCTGTGTGTGGTGGGCTGAGGGGCTGTGGTGGGCTGTGATGGACTGAGGGGCTGTGTGTGGTGGGCTGAGGTGCTGTGTGTGGTGGGCTGAGGGGCTGTGGTGGGCTGTGATGGACTGAGGGGCTGTGTGTGGTGGGCTGATGGGCTGTGTGTGGTGGGCTGAGGGGCTGTGTGTGGTGGGCTGAGGGGCTGTGGTGGGCTGTGATGGACTGAGGGGCTGTGTGTGGTGGGCTGAGGGTCTGTGTGTGGTGGGCTGTGATGGACTGAGGGGCTGTGTGTGGTGCGCTGAGGGGCTGTGTGTAGTGGGCTGAAGGGCTGTGTGTGGTGGGCTGAGGGGCTGTGTGTGGTGGGCTGAGGGGCTGTGTGTGGTGGGCTGATGGGCTGTGTGTGGTGGGCTGATGGGCTGTGTGTGGTGGGGTGAGGGGCTGTGTGTGGTGGGCTGAGGGGCTGTGTGTGGTGGGCTGAGGTGCTGTGTGTGGTGGGCTGAGGGGCTGTGGTGGGCTGTGATGGACTGAGGGGCTGTGTGTGGTGGGCTGATGGGCTATGTGTGGTGGGCTGAGGGGCTGTGTGTGGTGGGCTGAGGGGCTGTGTGTGGTGTGGGCTGAGGGGCTGTGTGTGGTGGGTTGAGGGGCTGTGGTGGGCTGTGATGGACTGAGGGGCTGTGTGTGGTGGGCTGAGGTGCTATGTGTGGTGGGCTGATGGGCTGTGTGTGGTGGGGTGAGGGGCTGTGTGTGGTGGGCTGATGGGCTGTGTGTGGTGGGGTGAGGGGCTGTGTGTGGTGGGGTGAGGGGCTGTGGTGGGCTGTGATGGACTGAGGGGCTGTGTGTGGTGGGCTGAGGGGCTGTGTGTGGTGGGCTGTGATGGACTGAGGGGCTGTGTGTGGTGGGCTGAGGGGCTGTGTGTAGTGGGCTGAGGGGCTGTGTGTGGTGGGCTGATGGGCTGTGTGTGGTGGGCTGAGGGGCTGTGTGTAGTGGGCTGAGGGGCTGTGTGTGGTGGGCTGATGTGCTGTGTGGTGGGCTGAGGGGCTGTGTGTGGTGGGCTGAGGGGCTGTGTGTGGTGGGCTGATGGGCTGTCTTTGGTGGGATGATGGGGTGTGTGGTGGGTTGATGGGCTGTGTGTGGTGGGCTGAGGGGCTGTGTGTGGTGGGCTGATGGGCTGTGTGTGGTGGGCTGATGGGCTGTGTGTGGTGGGCTGAGGGGCTGTGTGTGGTGGACTGAGGGGCTGTGTGGTGGGCTGAGGGGCTGTGTGTGGTGGGGTGTGGGGCTGTGGGGGGCTGTGTTGGTGTGAGGGGCTGTGTGTGGTGGGCTGTGGGGGTGTGTGTGGTGGGCTGATGGGCTGTGTGTGGTGGGCTGAGGGGCTGTGGTGGGCTGTGATGGACTGAGGGGCTGTGTGTGGTGGGCTGAGGGGCTGTGTGTGGTGGGCTGAACGGCTGTGGTGGGCTGTGAGGGACTGAGGGGCTGTGTGTGGTGGGCTGAGGGGCTGTGGTGGGCTGTGATGGACTGAGGGGCTGTGTGTGGTGGGCTGATGGGCTGTGTGTGGTGGGCTGATGGGCTGTGTGTTGTGGGCTGATGGGCTGTGTGTGATGGTCTGAGGGGCTGTGTGTGGTGGGCTGAGGGGCTGTGTGTGGTGGGCTGTGGGGCTTTGTGTGGTGGGCTGAGGGCTGTGTGGTGGGTTGAGGGGCGGTGTGTGGTGGGCTGAGGGGCTGTGTGTGGTGGGCTGAGGGGCTGTGTGTGGTGGGCTGAGGGGCTGTGTGTGGTGGGCTGAGGGGCTGTGGTGGGCTGTGATGGACTGAGGGGCTGTGTGTGGTGGGCTGATGGGCTATGTGTGGTGGGCTGAGGGGCTGTGTGTGGTGGGCTGAGGGGCTGTGTGTGTGGTGTAGACTGAGGGGCTGTGTGTGGTGGGTTGAGGGGCTGTGGTGGGGTGTGATGGACTGAGGGGCTGTGTTGGTTTGTCTGAGGTGCTATGTGTGGTGGGCTGATGGGCTGTGTGTGGTGGGGTGAGGGGCTGTGTGTGGTGGGCTGATGGGCTGTGTGGTGGGGTGTGGGGCTGTGTGTGGTGGGCTGAGGGGCTGTGGTGGGCTGTGATGGACTGAGGGGCTGTGTGTGGTGGGCTGAGGGGCTGTGTGTGGTGGGCTGTGATGGACTGAGGGGCTGTGTGTGGTGGGCTGAGGGGCTGTGTGTGGTGGGCTGAGGGGCTGTGTGTGGTGGGCTGATGGGCTGTGTGTGGTGGGCTGAGGGGCTGTGTGTGGTGAGCTGAGGGGCTGTGTGGTGGGCTGAGGGGCTGTGTGTGGTGGGCTGAGGGGCTGTGTGTGGTGGGCTGAGGGGCTGTGTGTGGTGGGCTGATGGGCTGTGTGTGGTGGGTTGATGGGCTGTGTGTGGTGGGCTGAGGGGCTGTGTGTGGTGGGCTGAGGGGCTGTGGTGGGCTGATGGGCTGTGTGTGGTGGGCTGAGGGGCTGTGTGTTTTGGGCTGAGGGGCTGTGTGTGGTGGGCTGAGGGGCTGTGTGTGGTGGGCTGAGGGGCTGTGTGTGGTGGGCTGAGGGGCTGTGTGTGGTGGGCTGAGGGGCTGTGTGTGGTGGGCTGATGGGCTGTGTGTGGTGGGCTTAGGGGCTGTGGTGGGCTGTGATGGACTGAGGGGCTGTGTGTGGTGGGCTGAGGGGCTGTGTGTGGTGGGCTGAGGGGCTGTGGTGGGCTGTGAGGGACTTAGGGGCTGTGTGTGGTGGGCTGAGGGGCTGTGGTGGGCTCTGATTGACGGAGGGGCTGTGGGGGGTGGGCGGATGGGCTGTGTGTGATGGACTGAGGGGCTGTGTGTGGTGGGCTGATGGGCTGTGTGTGGTGGGCTGAGGGGCTGTGTGTGGTGGGCTGAGGGGCTGTGTGTGGTGGGCTGAGGGGCTGTGTGTGGTGGGCTGAGGGGCTGTGTGTGGTGGGCTGAGGGGCTGTGTGTGGTGGGCTGAGGGGCTGTGTGTGGTGGGCTGAGGGGCTGTGTGTGGTGGGCTGAGGGGCTGTGTGTGGTGGGCTGAGGGGCTGTGTGTGGTGGGCTGAGGGGCTGTGTGTGGTGGGCTGAGGGGATGTGTGTGGTGGGCTAAGGGGCTGTGTGTGGTGGGCTGAGGGGCTGTGTGTGGTGGGCTGAGTGGCTGTGTGTGGTGGGCTGTGACTGGTGGAATAGGAAGACTGGAAGTGTTAAAGGGACTGAGGCGGTTGTGGTGGGCGCGGGGGGACTGGAGGGGGAGGGGCTGAGGCGGGCGGGAAAGGTCGAAGTAGAGTGAGGGCGTGTGGCGGATCAGGGAGTTGAGATCAGTCAGTGTAGCCACCTAAGCGTCCTAACAAGCTCGGCATCTGACCCGTGCAAAGTTTGAGCTTGGGCCGAGGACGTCTTGACGGTCGCCGGAGCCTCCAATCCCTCCCTCCGCCGCTAAGCCTCTCCTGTGTCCGTGAAGTCCGGCTGTCACGGAGGAGACTTGGGAGGAACAAGCTAGAATGTGGTAGCGCAGTTTCCTCTTGCTTCCGTATGCTATGAGATGAATAACATGTATATTGTATTTAAGAGATACAAAGGTCCATTTTCCTTTCCTCTGTCTGGCTAAGCTCAGTTCATCATCCTTTAAGTCTGCCTTGCTTGCTCTCGGTGTTTACAGCACAAAGCATCACTGCAGCGTCGTGCATTTCAGAGGGATGTTCAGCACTCGCCCGTAACTCGTCAGACCCACGCACCGAGGAACACAGCCACGACGAGACACACGCGTTCATCATCCCGCGGTATTATGAATAAGATTGTTATTACAAACTCAACAGCATTCCACTGTGCTTTCATGTCTCATATATTCATGTGCAATGTAACTTTCATCATGGCGAGAGAGGCGCCGCACCGCATGGCCTGCACGTGATGACCGACTGGTGGCCTCACCGTAAATAAACATTGCATCTGTCCGCGGTAATGGTCCGCTGAGGGCCGCCTGCGGCAGACGTCTTAATTGGGCAAACATAAAATGTTTGAATCGCCCAAACTGGCCGCCACGCTGGACCTTGTCCGTGTATCCAGACATGCCTGTGTCCCCTCTTTACACGTATGAGAAGCGAGCCCTCTGTGACAAGCCGAGTAAAGGCGCCTCGCCGCGACACTCTCCTGAATGGATTCGTTCAAGTGACCTTTAAACCAGATGTCTGCTCCCCCTTCGTGACTAGACGTTCTTAATCCTCTTAATATCTCCGTTAATTCTGCTAATGGAGGCTTGTAACGCCTTTGGCAGTCTTCAACAGGATTTGTCAGAATCCCTCTCTGTCTCCTTCAGAAGTCTTAATGAGGATAAAATTTGCTAATCACTTAGTGTGAATTATGATCACATCCAGCAATAACCTCCGCTTCTTTACCGTGAGCGTAGAGCACTGCTGATTTAGTAATACGCCCACTCACTTTTCTTATTGTGAAATTAATCTTTCAGTGTAAGAACTAACTATGATTAACTTAACTGCATCTTAAACCAAAGGATTACAATTCAGTAATGCATCACTGCTGATGTTGCATTCTTTAATGCACTTTCTTACCTTATTCCCTTCACCGTATTGCAGAACCCTCGTTAGCTGGTGGAAGAAAAAAATATAGCACTGTAGAGAGGACTGTTGAGGGGAAAAAGGATGAAGTAAGGGGACAGGTTAAGAGCGTGGCCGGAGGGGGGGTGGGGTGAGAGGCCGGGTTACAGAGTGGCGATTAAGTCAGGCATTGCGAGTTGTGAGCTGCGAGTATTCGTGTTGTCTGTGTGGCGGGGGTTGTAAAACAGGCGGCCGTGGGAGCGTACACTGTGTGTGTGTGTGTGTGTGTGTGTGTGTGTGTGTGTACAGTGTTGTTGTCTTTTTACAACAAAGGAGATGGCTTAAGGGCAACAAAAAGGGTGTAGAGAAAAAAGCCCGCTACTCACAGCTCCCACAACAGATAAAAGTAAAGAGTGGCCGAAAGAGAGGTCAGTTTCGGGTGTGGCCAAAAGAGAGGTCAGTTTTGGGTGGAGAAGTGTCTTGATACACTCTTCGTGAAAGAGGTCAAGTCATAGGTAGGAGGAAATGCAGACGAAGGAAGGGTGTTCCAGAGTTAACCATGCAGTGTAAGGGACGAAAGAGTGAAGATGCTGGTTAACTCTTGCTTAAGGGGTTCGGACAGTATAGGGATTAGCTAGAGTGGACAGTCGAGTGCAGCGGGGCCGCGGGAGGGGGGGATGCATGCAGTTAGCAAGTTCAGAAGAGCAGTCAGCATGAAAATATCGAAAGAAGATAGAAAGAGAGGCAACATGGCGGCGAAATTTGAGATGTAGAAGACTATCAGTAGGAGGAGGAGAGCTGGTGAGACGAAGAGTATTAGACTCCACTCTGTCCGGGAGAGCTGTGTGAGGTGCATATTCCATACGAGGGCAGACAAGGCCCCTGTATATGGATAGCAACTGTGCGGGAGAGAAGAACTGGCGGAGACGATACAGAACGCCCAACCTCGAGGAAACTGATTTAGTGAGAGAAGAGATATGAAGTTTCCATTTAAGATTTTGGGTTAAGGATAGACCGAGGATGTTTAGTGTTGAAGAAGGTGACAGCTGAGCGTTGTTGAAGAATAGGGGATAGGTGTTTGGAAGACTGTGTCGAGTTGATAGATGGAGAAATTGGGTTTTTGAGGCATTGAAAGACACAAGGTTTATTTTACCCCAATCGGAAATTATAGCAAAGTTTGAGGTTAAGCGTTCTGCAGCCTCCAGTCTGGAGTCTTGTAATTCCTGTTGAGAGGGTCTTCTGTTGAAAGAAGCTGAATAATGCAGAGTGGAGTCGTCAGTGTATGATTGGATAAGACAGTTTGTTATGGAAAGATCACTGATGAAAAACAGGAAGAGAGCGGGTGATAGGACAGAGCCTAATGGAACATCACTGTTGATAGGTTCAGGGGAAGAACAGTGACCGTCTACCACAGCGGAGATAGAACGGCCGGAAAGGAACTGGAGATAAAGGAACAGAGAGAAGGATAGAAACCGTAAGAGGGCAGTTTAGAAAGCAAAGACTTGTGCCAGGCTCTATCGAAAGCTTTCGATATGTCTAGCGCAACTGAGAAAGTTTCACCGAAACGGCTAAGAAAGGATGAGCAAGAGTCAGTTAAGAGAGCAAGAAGATCGCCAGTACAACGCCCCTTGCGGAACCTATACTGGCGATCAGATAGAAGGTCAGAAATGGAAAGGTGCTTTTGAATCTTCCGGTTAAGGATTGATTCAAAAGCTTTAGATAGACAGGAAAGTAAAGCTACAGGGCGGCAGTTTGAGGGATTGGAACGGTCACCCTTCTTAGGCACAGGCTGTATGATGGCGTACTTCCAGCAGGAAGTAAAGGTAGATGTTGATAAGTAGAGAGAGAAAGAGTTTGACCAGGCAGGGTGTCAGCTCAGAAGCACAGTTTTTGAGAACAATAGGAGGCACTCCATCAGGTCCATAAGCCTTCTGAGAGTTGAGGCCAGAGAGCTAGGGCATAGAAAACATTATTCTTAAAAATCTTAAAAACATGCATAAAAGAGTCAGAGGGGGGATGAGTAGGAGGAATATGCCCAGAATTGTCCAGAGTAGAGTTTTTACAGAAAGTTTGAGAGAAGAGTTCAGCCTTAGAGATAGATGAGATGGCGATGCTGCCGTCAGGGTTAAGGAGAGGAGGGAAAGAGGAAGGAGTGAAATTGGAAGACGATTAAATGTGTGTGATTAAATGTGTGTGTGTGTGTGTGTGTGTGTGTGTGTGTGTGTGTGTGTGTGTGTGTGTGTGTGTGTGTGTGTGTGTGTGTGTGTGTGTGTGTGTGTGTGTGTGTGTGTGTGTGTGTGTGTGTGTGTGTGTGTGTGTGTGTGTGTGTGTGTGTGTGTGTGTGTGTGTGCGAATTATTCACACACTTAGTCACACACATATACCCACACACATATATACAGCCAAATATACGTGCATGTCTGTATATGCACGTGTGCGTGGTAGCGCGCGTGCTCTGGTTATTCCTCAAGGGAAAATGCTCGCCGGTGTAATGGAAAAATGGCGGTAAGCGATGTGGAAGAATTTAATCGTCTTCAGTGCAATTGAAAAGCGTGCACGAATACCATGTTAGTACTGTGCAGTGTTCGGAATCACTGGTTCTCCGCCGGGGCGCCGGGCCTCGCGGAGCTGAGGGGAATGCACTATTCTTTTACCTCCAATATATTTACATACTCGTATTGCGCCATCACGCGGCGCTAACCTTGCTGAAAGTGTAAGAAAAGGAGGTAATCTACGATATCATTTTGCGAACATTGTAGTGTAAAGGTTGAACAGCAATTTTCGCGAAATATTATCTGGAGCATCAAGTTATTATGGCTGCCTGAGTTTTCCTCAGCGGAAAATCTTGCCGCCCTTATTGGCTATTAAACTGAAACTTTGCAAATCATATTGAAGCTCGGCTCAGCACGGCAAACACGGGCTGGCGGGCTTAAAGGAAATAAGCAGCAAGACTCGGGAATATCCGCCTCGCTTTCCGGCCGCCGAGGGAGGGGAGGCTGTGTTGCGTTATTTGTGCTGCGTCCTGTGTTGGGTTATGTATGCTCGGGGAGGCCGGGAGAGTGCGCGAGGGCGACACACGAGCATTTCTGAAGGGAGTGTGTCAAGTTCATTAATAGTGTATTGTCCTTGGATGTTCGGTTCTGTCTCCTTGCTCTCCCTTCAGCCCAGTCAAAGCTGCCGCGCCGTGCCTTAAGCCTGTCGCTGCCTTGCTCTTATTGTGTTGGAACTGAGCCTCCGCCCCGCTCTTGTACCCTGCGCTGCCTCCCCTCGCCCCTTCCAGCTCACGCCTCTCCCCTCCTGACCCTGTAACTCCCCTGCAGAGCCTTTTTCTTTGTCTTTACCTGAATCAAATCGAATCAACGAGCCAATTCCTCCGAGAACTAAGATGATGATAGAGGAGCCAGGATCGACTCTCACAACCTCCTTCCTTTCGCCCCTCACGGCACAGTTTATGTTTCCAGGCAATTTTGCGCTCAAGGTATTTTCACATTGGGACGCGAAATGATAGAAGTGTGCAGATTCTGATACTGTGCTGGGAAAAAGATAATGTGATCAAAAGTAGCGGGACAAGCAGAGATTGACGCCAAATCAGAGTGACGAAATATCGGTTAACCTCTTGCATTTCCAGCCGAATCCAGTGTTCCAGGTTTTCACTTTCCGTTAGTTATCTGTTTTAGGCCCTCATCTCTGTTCTTGCTCCTGACTCTCCAGCTTCTTCCAGTCTTCCAGCCCACCTCTACGAAACCGGGACACTTTTTGTTAAACGCTTTGGTCGGCTCTTCACTGTTCTCTTTATCTAGACTCTCCGTCCTCTGTCTCCCTTGTCCTCTCCTCTGCCCTATCGTTCCATCCTCCCTCTGTACAGCAACAAGACAGGAACCTTCCCTACCCAGTGCATTCCTTCACTCCCTTAAGCTGCCCAAATCCTTCAACCAGTGTTTTTCACTCATAAGCCCCGTCCACGCTTCCTTTCCTCTCCTTCCAGCTCTTTATGTATCCCTGCTCCTCCATATTCATTCTCTTGCTTCCCATCCACCTTCCCCAAAGTTTGGTTTAGTGTAAGCGGTATTTGTAGGTACACAGGACGTCTTAACTCAGGTCTTATCATCATCATCATCATAAATAACGTACTTCGATATTACTATAAAAAAAGATATATAGTTCACCGCCTTTCCAATGTTTTCCACCTCTCTTTGTGCTCATGTTAGTGCATTACATCCTGCTTCGGGAAAGGCTTTACTCTCTTCTCTCCGTCTAGTTTTTTATGTGCTTCCTGGAGCGGTACTCCGTTCAACTCTCCCCTTTTCCTGCTTCTGTCTCTGTTCTGTCTTAAATGTATCTCCAGCTTACCTTCTTACTAATCTCCTTCCTACTTAACGCTTTCTTTCACCTCCAGGTTACAAGCCTTCTCCTCTTCTGGTTCTTCCTCTGCCCCATGCTTCCCTTTACCCGTCCCAAAACATGTACAGCGTTGCCATCACAGCAATATCTTTCCCACTTAACCTCTTCCATTACCTCAGCCTGTTTCAGCAGCCTCCAAGCCTTCCCTTTTGGTAATGCCTCTACTCCAAGCTTCCTTTATCCCTGTACAAACAAGTCTAGCTTTTCCATCCCACTAACTTCTTTCCTACGTAACACCTTCCATCACCTCTCAAACCTTCTTAGCAGTCTCCATGTCTTTCCTTAAGGTCATGCCCCTGTCCATAGCTTCCCTTACGAGTCTTCAGCCATCCTTTCCTACCATTGCCTTCTCTACCTGACCTCTTCCTTCATTCCTTTGCCTCTCCCTCAAAACTTTGCTCTTAGATTCGACAGACTGATTTGATAGATTAGATTGATCAGTAGATTAAATAGACTAATGGTCCCTTATCTTCACCTCTTCGCCTCTCCCACATAAATCACCCAAGTCTTCCCTGCTACTGGTCGTGCCTTATCTCTTACCTTCCTTTATTCCTACTTATTCGTGTTCTCAGCAGTCCCTTCCCTTTAATACTCCCTAACCTTCACACCAAACGCCCCTACCTTCACTTTTCAACCTACCCTAGAACAGCACCCAAGTCTTCCCTGCTACTGGTCGTGCCTTATCTGTTACCTTCCCTTATTCCTACTTATTCGTGTTCTCAGCAGTCCCTTCCCTTTAATACTCCCTAACCTTCACACCAAACGCCCCTACCTTCACTTTTCAACCTACCCTAGAACAGCACCCAAGTCTTCCCTGCTCCTAGTCTTGCCTTAGCTTTTATTATTTCATTGTTCCTCCCCAATCGTGTCCTCAGCAGTCCCTTTCCCCTAATCCTCCCTTTCCTTCACACTAATTTTCCTACCTTCACCGGAGACTACCCTAAAACTGCTTCCAAGTCTTCCCTGATCCTAGTTTTGATCTTACCTTTTTGATTCCCTTTTTTCCTGCCCGCACGAGTCCTCTGCAGTCCCTTCCCTTTAATGCTT
Source organism: Eriocheir sinensis (assembly GCF_024679095.1). Lineage (NCBI taxonomy): Eukaryota > Metazoa > Arthropoda > Malacostraca > Decapoda > Varunidae > Eriocheir > Eriocheir sinensis. The sequence goes on from NC_066529.1 coordinate 16,363,131, forward strand.
CCTTACCTTTAGACTAATCCTCCCTGCCTTCACTAGAACATCACCCAAGTCTTCCCTGACCCTAGCCTTCCCTTAACTCTTATTCTTCCATTATTCCTGCCCATTTTTGTCCTCAGCAGTCCCTTCCCTCTAATCTTCCCTTTCCTTCATATTAATTTTCCTACCTTCACCTGAGACTACCCTATAACTGCTTCTAAGTCTTCCCTGATCCTAGCGTTGCCTTTCTAAGTTGCCTTATTCCTGTCTACAAGTGTCCTCAGCAATCCCTTCCCTTTAATCCTCCTTTTCCATCACACTAATCCTCCCTAACTTCACTTCTTAGCCTCCCATGGAACAGCACCCAAGTTTTACCTGATCATAGTCTTGCCCTTACTCTTTAGAATCCCTTATTCCTGTCCATACGTGTCCTTAGCAATCCCTTCCCTTTAATCCTCCTTTTCCATCACACTAATCCTCCCTAACTTCATTTTTTAGCCTACCATGGAACAGCACCCAAGTTTTCCCTGATCATAGTCTTGCCCTTACTCTTTAGAATCCCTTATTCCTGTCCATACGTGTCCTCAGCAATCCCTTCCCTTTAATCCTCCTTTTCCATCACACTAATCCTCCCTAACTTCACTTCTTAGCCTCCCATGGAACAGCACCCAAGTTTTACCTGATCATAGTCTTGCCCTTACTCTTTAGAATCCCTTTTTCCTCCCCACACGTGTCCTCAGCAGTCCTTTTCTAGTACTCCTCTTTTGCCTTCACCTCTTAGCTTACCCTAGAATAGCTTCCTCTTTCCGTCTGACTCTCTCTTCCCTTAGTTTCCTACACCTCTCTGTCCTCCTCCTCCTCCTCCTCCTCCTCCTCCTACTACTACTACTACTACTCCTGCTTCTCCCCCTCCTCCTCCTCCTCCTGTTCAGTCCCCTCCCACATATTGACAAACTTTGGTCCTCTCAACGATATCATCAAACAACTGTGAACTCCGGCAATGTGGGTTGTGCTCTGCCTGTGCTGCTGGTTGTGTTTAACTTTTTTCATTCCTCTTTTTTTCTCTCCCCCTATTTCTGTCTTTGCCTTCGTGTGTGTGTGTGTGTGTGTGTGTGTGTGTGTGTGTGTGTGTGTGTGTGTGTGTGTGTGTGTGTGTGTGTGTGTGTGTCTCTCTCTCTCTCTCTCTCTCTCTCTCTCTCTCTCTCTCTCTCTCTCTCTCTCTCTCTCTCTCTCTCTCTCTCTCTCTCTCTCTCTCTCTCTCTCTCTCTCTCTCTCTCTCTCTCTCTCTCTCTCATGTGTGTGTGTTTGTGTGTGGGTGGGTGTCTATCTTTGCTATAATGTTTTTTTTCTTTTTTACTTCTCACCATGTATCTTTTTATTTTTTTATTTTTTATTTTTTTGTACTTTTCCTCAGTTCTAATTTATGTCGTTCTGCTTTCTGTTTTTTCCTCAGCCTTTTCCGCTTTGTTTTTCATTTTTCCTGTTTGTGGATTAACGTGCGTCGTATAATTGCCTTCTTTTTATTTCCCTCGTATCTTTTTTTTCTGACCCTATTTTTATAATCTTTGAGTCTTCGTTCGTTCGTTCGTTCATTTTCATTAAGAAGACGAATATTAATGTCTGTCATCTCTGTTTCCGTATGCGTTTCATATTCTCATTTTTCTCTTCCAATCTCTCAATTTTTTTCACAATTCTTATTCACTGTATACGTCGTTAGCATCTTTTATGTGCACTGAAAGCCTCATTCTTCATTTTTGTATCCTACTTCTTTTTTTTTTTGCAGCTCTTCCCTTTGATTACAGCTTTTCATCTTCCTTTCTATCACTTTTCACAGTTTTTATTCATTAACTATCATGATTTTCTCTTTTGCACCAAAAGCACTACTCTTATTATTACTATATCTTACTTTTTTTTCAGCAGGCCATTCTTTCTTGTTTGTCATATCCGTTTCAATTTATTTTCCTATTCCATGGTGTTTGTGTGATGGTAAGAGAATCGGGTAGGACACGTAGTAGTGGGTTTAAACTGGATAAATTCAGACTCAGCAAGGACATAGGCAAAAATTGGTTTACCAACTGAATGGTAGATGAGTGGAAAAGGCTTTGCAGTTATGCTGTGAGAGCCAGTACAATATTCACATTCAAAAAATGATTATAAAAATTCATGGACAGTGATATTAAGTGGGGTTGGGTTCACAGGAGCTGCCTTGTATACAAGCCAGTCGGACTCTTGCAGACTCCTTA
>NC_066529.1:16370349-16430349 GCF_024679095.1 Eriocheir sinensis
TGGACCCGTCATCGATTTGGATCTTAAAGGTTACTGCATTTTGTCATTAGAATATTGATAGTGATGGGAAGTTAGATATTTCCTTGAGGGTTTGATTTGTTGAAGGCAATAGAAGTGTAAGTTATTATAGAGTTTTATTTCTTGAATGCTTTTTTTTTTTTATTCCTTCAGCATAGAAAATTATTTACTTGTAATTTCGAGTAATTGGATAACTTGATGAATTTCGAGTGACTGGATATAATGGTTAGTTTCTAGTGGCCGTGGACAGCATGATATATTTCGAGTGAATAGTTTATATTCAGGAAAGGAAACTGCTCGAGGGCAATAAACAAAGAAAGTAACAAAAGAGCCTGATAGTCACTGCTCCTGCATAAGCAAGCAGCATGATAAGTTTCGAGTGACTGTGGACAGCATGATTAATTCTTGCCGAGGAAAACTAATACAGCAAGAGGAAATGACCCTTAAAGACTCGGAGGCCGCGGCGTAGAGGCGGGCAGCGGGTGGCCGGGTTCTCGCCTCCCGACACACTTTCTCGGATGAACACCGCGCCTCCCCTGACTCACTCCCCCACTCCATTTTAATGTGAAAACTTTTCGAAGAATTATAGAATTATGGAAATGCAGGGAAGTTTTTTTCGGAATCTTGACTGCGCTGAAAGACTGTAAAATGCGAGTAGCCGACAATGAAAATGAAGTGATCAAAGGCGCCCAGGAATTTGACATGTAATTAGCAGGCAGCTGCGCCGAGTCCCGACGTGGCCACTGGAAAAGTCGTGCTCGGCGAGGGCTTTGAGGCGGCAAGACGCTCGGGGTGTGCCATCAAAGGGATTTCAGTCCTCTTTTTGTACCTTTGAAACGGCAAAAGCTGCAGATTAATTACCTGGAAATGATTTATTCCAGAAGCCTTTGCGGTACTCACAGGTCTACTCCGGAAGGAAGATGTATTCAGAAACATGACCATTCGTTCTCAGTAAGACAACAACCCTTAATCAGTGACTTACATCGGCCTCCAGAGTGAAGCAGCTGACAGAAGAAAGTTAAGGCACAACACTGGAGGAGAGTATCAAGACACCCCTCCTCCTGAAATTGACCTCTCTCTTCTGGCTTCATTCTTTTTTTCTTTTCCTGGAGCAGTACCTAGCGACCTTTTCTATTGATTTCTGATTTTCCCCTTGAACTGCCTCCCTTGCTGTAAAAAAAATAACTTAACGAAGGGAGAAGGCTTGGTGTTCAACGTTATTTGGGTGATTGGGGTTAAATTACACTCCACGAACCTTTATGATGGCGCCTGAGGTTAAGAATTAGATTTATGGCAACTTGATAAAATTTCCTGGGGGACAAGAGGACATGTCTGCGAGAAGGGGAGGAAGAGGAGAGAATGTGATTAGGAGGAAGAGGGGAAGGAATATCGATAAACAGATATGAAAGAGAATATATAAAGGAGGAAGAGTACATGCGAAGGAGGAAGAGGAATGTATGAAGAGGACGAAAAGAATTGGATTATGAGGAAGAGGAGGAGGAGGATGGATGAATCGATATAGTGAGAGAGTATGCAAAGGAGGAAGAGTTTTTTTTTTTTTTTTTTTTTTACAGTAAAGGAGACAGCTCAAGGGCACAAAAAAGTAAACATTAATAAAAAAGAATCCAAAGAGGTGGCCGAAAGATAGGTCAGTTTCGGGAGGAGAGGTGTCCTGATACCCTCCTCTTGAAAGAGTTCAAGTCGTAGGCAGGAGGAAATACAGATGAAGGAAGATTGTTCCAGAGTTTACCAGTGTGAGGGATGAAAGAGTGAAGATGGTTAACTCTTGCATAAGGGGTGGACAGTATAGGGATGAGCATGAGTAGAAAGTCGAGTGCAGAGGCATGCAGTTAGCAAGTTCAATGGAAATATCGATAGAAGATAGAAAGAGAGGCAACATTGCGGCGGAATTTAAGAGGGAGAAGACTATCAGTATGAGGAGGAGAGCTGATGAGACGAAGAGCCTTTGCCTCCACTCTGTCCAGAAGAGCTGTGTGAGTGGAGCCCCCCCACACATGAGATGCATACTCCATACGTGGGAAAGAAGGAAGAGGAGGAGGAAAATGTGATTAGAAGGAGGAGGTAGACAGATAGAGAGAGAATATACAGAGAAGGAAGAGCAGGCTTTAAGGAGAGAAGAAAAAGGAGTGAATGAAGAATAAGGAAGTGGAATGTTTGTGTTAAAAAGAGAAAGAGAAGAGATAGCATAAGAAGAAGAGGAGGACAGTGTGTGTGTGTGTGTGTGTGTGTGTGTGTTGAGGTAGAAGTACGCGCGCCGCCTCACTAGCCGCCCCGCCGCGCCCGTCAATAAAGCGATGAAACTCCAATCAGCCGAAGAGACATTAGCGAGCCTTGGCTGCCACCCCCGGCCCGCCGCCCCGCCGACCCCACAGCCGCCGCACACTCTCGGCTCCACACTGCGCTGACAAAGCAATAAATACGGACGGCGGTGAAAACAGATAAAGAAAAAGAAATACGGACGGGGAGGTCAATAGAAAAGGGGAAAAAAATGTAATACTGACGGGGAAGTAGAAAATAGGAACAGAAGTAGAAAATAGAAATACGGATGGGGAGGTTCAAAACAGAAATAGAGATGGGGAAGTCAATAGAAAAGGAAAATGAGAAATAAAGACGGCGAAGTAAAAACAAACAAACGTACACTGAAAGGGAAGTAAAAATATAAAAAATAAAAATAAATACGGACGGGAACTAGAAAGAAAAGAAAATACGGACGGGGAAGTAAATAGAAAAAAAAAGAAAAAAAACCTACGCCGACCCACAAATTGTATTATTGATTGCCATGGGAAAAAATTGCATCGCGAATATTAATGAAAAAATGTGGTTGTTCAGAGAAAAAAGAGTAATAATTACATTCAGGAAAGTGAAGGGAAAAAAAGTAATTGACACACACACACACACACACACACACACACACACACACACACACACACACACACACACACACACACACACACACACACACACACACACACACACACACACACACACACACACACGAAAAGTTAATGATTTATATTGGAAGGAGTCTCTCAGAAAAAAAAAAACTACAAGAATTTGATTGTGAACGTAATAAACGAAGCGGAGGAGGAAAGGTTCAGTTAATAGAAACGGACCGGAAATAATAATAATAAAAATAAATAAAAATACACACACACACACACACACACACACACACACACACACACACACACACACACACACACACACACACACACACACACACTTTATTTACGATTCGATTTGCCGGAAGGGGTTGATAGAAAAATGAATGTGTCAGTAATAGAAAAGTAGGCGTGAGTGGGTGACCTCGTTCAGTGGATGCAACAATAGACTCGGGGCGATGGTGATGGTGGCGATGGTGAAGCGACGGACGGAGGGTCAAGGGCGAGGCAGGAGGGGAGTCGAGGCTGGCGGCGGAGTGATAAAGCAAAACAGGTCGTGGAAATTGAAGCAGAGAGGTGCCAATATGTGAACGGGCTCTGGAATCAAAAGTTTATGGATTTTTCTGGAGAATACAAGCGAAATAAACATATAATTTTAGCTGTTCTGATTAAGTGATGGAAGCAAAACAGGTCGTGGAAATTAAAGCAGAATTGTGAGAATACGTGAACGGGCTATGGAATCAAAGGTTAATGCATTTCATCTGGAGAATACAAGCGAAATAAACATATAATTTTAGCTGTTCTGGTTAAGTGATGGAAGCAAAACAGGTCATGGAAATTAAAGCAGAATTGTGAGAATACGTGAACGGGCTATGGAATCAAAGGTTAATGCATTTCATCTGGAGAATACAAGCGAAATAAACATATAATTTTAGCTGTTCTGATTAAGTGATGGAAGCAAAACAGGTCGTGGAAATTAAAGCAGAATGATGCCAATACGCGAACGGGCTATGGAATAAAAAATAAAGAAAAATGCATTTCACCTGGAGAATACAAGCGAAATAAACATATAATTTTAGCTGTTCTGATTAAATGATGAAAGCGAAACAGGTCGTGGTGCCTATACTTGAACGGGCTATGGAATCAAAAGTTAATGCATTTTTTCTGGAGAACACAAGCGAAATAAACATATAATTTTAGCTGTTCTGATTAAGTGATGAAAGAATAGTGTGGATATTTAGGTTGACAAAGTGTGAAATTTATTGCAAAATGGGACCAATACCTGAACAAGTTAAGAATCGGAAGTTAATGCATCTGTTTTGTAGAATATAAACAAAATAAACTGATAATTTTAGCTGTTCGGATTGAGTGATGGAAGGGGAAAATGTTACGAGGAGATCTAGGCTGAAGTGTAAAAAAAACTGCGGTGTTGCCAGTACATGAACAAGCTAAGGAATCGGAAGTTGGTGCTTTGATTTAGAGAAAGAAGCAGCTCAGGGCGAGAATTTTAGCTGTTCAGAATGAGCGTTGAGAGAGGGAAGTGTTAGCTGAATATCTCGGTGGACAGAGGGCGTCTGGGAATTAATGGAAAATGCAGCCAAAACGTGACAGGTTAAGAAATCAGAAGTTATTGTATTTGTTTTGGAGAGTAGAAGCAAAACAAACCGAGAACGTAGACGACAAGGAGTATAAAAAATGGCTTGCAGTTGCATTCTGCAATGCAAGGATAAGAGTTACGAAGCATTTACGGTCCAGGAAAACAATAAGGAACAAATCCGAAATAATATTCAATAAAAAAAAAGAAAAAAAAGTAAATACGTACTTCATGCTAGCCTAAAAACAAACAAGCAAAAAACTAACAGATAGATAGATAGATAAATTGAGAGAGAGAGAGAGAGAGAGAGAGTGGAGCCCCTTCGTATTGCCAACAAGAAATAAATAGACTATTCATGGGCTGTTTCCAAGAGGTTCACGTGGAAAATAGACATGGTGAAAAGGAGGAGGAAAGGAGGTGAAGGAGGGGGAAAGGAGGAAGAGGAGAGGGGATGCGACAGAGAGAGAGGCAGGCAGGCAGGCAGGGAGGGAGGGAGGGAGGGAAAAGACGGAGACAAGTCGCACCAGAGTAAAGGTGAGGAGAGACCGGAAGGAAAAAGGAAACAAGTCGAACAGGGAAAGAATTTGGGAGAGAGTTTGGGAGGAAATGGAGACGAGAAGGAATCATTGGTTAGGGCGAAAATTTCCGGAGAATTTTGGAACGGAGGTCATAGTAGTAGTAGTAGTAGTAATAGTAGTAGTAGTAGTAGAAGTAGAAGAAATAGTGGTAATAGTAATAGTAGTGGCAGTAGTATTAACGACACGAATAAAGTAGGCGACGTTTTACAATTATCTATGCGTAAAAAAAAAAGTGACGTTAGCATTATTTTTTATACTTTAGAGAGAGAGAGAGAGAGAGAGAGAGAGAGAGGATTAGATAAAGGGACAGAGGTCGGAATGGGAGCTTATCTGATTTTGAATACTAATGGAACTACTCATGACACGGCTTTCCCAGCATGCATACTTTTTTTTACTTCTCTAAACCCCATAACACACACACACACACACACACACACACACACACACACACACACACACACACACACACACACACACACACACACACACACACACACACACACACACACACACACACACACACACACACACACACACACACACACACACACACACACACACACACACACACACACGACGAAGACAAAACTCAATCGAAGGAAAAGTAAGTTACAAGTCTGAATGACGTGAATGAAATGAGACTCATTTCCTTTTTTACGGAGAGAGAGAGAGAGAGAGAGAGAGAGAGAGAGAGAGAGAGAGAGAGAGAGAATAAAAAAAATTGGAGATGGAGGGAGAGGGAGAGAGGAAATGAAATCTATGATGAGGAGGAAAGAGGGAACCGAGGGGAACTGATCTAATTTAACATGAAAACACCCACACTCACACACACACACACACACACACACACACACACACACACACACACACCTGCGCCGCCTAACAAGGTACCAGACGGCGGATGTGCCATAAATCACTGGTTTTGACACGTATCGGTAAATTGCTCGCTGCCGGGCCAACGCTGCTCAATACTAACCTGGATCCATCCCTTCCTATTTGCCCTCACACCCTCCCACGCACGCACACATACGCAGTCTATCTCTCTATACATATATCTCTTTCTCTATCTATCTATCTATGTGTGTCTATCTTTTTATCTTTGTGTGTATATCTGTGTCTGTATATGTCTGTGTATGTCTCTATTTATCTCTTTCTATATCTGTATCTACCTATCTTTGGATGTGTCTCTCTACGTATGTGTGTATTTCTTCATGTGTTTTTATATATCTCTGTGTATGTCTATTTAAATGTGTGCGTATATCTTTGTGTGTCGTAGGCCTACTCCTCATCAATCTACCTATCTGTCTATATTACTGTTTATCTACGTCTTTCTCTTTATCATCCTACCCATCTATCTGTGTATTTGTCTATCTATCTGTGTGTGTGTTTGTGTGTGTCTCCCCCATGCTCACACTCGCTTATGGAAAGTACTGAATATTCTTTTTGATGCTGATACGAGTTTTGTCCCTTTTGCGCCCCCTCAGCCTCTCCCTCCGCTACCCTCCCAGCCCGGCGTCTACTTCCCTCCGTTTGCATGTGTTTACCAGCTAATAGACGCCACAGTTAATTGATGTAAATGTAAGCGCTGGAAGGAATTAATTAAATGCTATTCGGCGCTGAGAGGGAAAGAGGGAGATGGAGGGAGAGTGGGAGAGCGAGAGAAAGGGGGAGAGGGAGGTGGTAGCGCAGTGTCAACCTGTTAGTGAGAGTCTGTTGAGATTTTTCTTTGACTCGAGGCGGATTCAGTTTGTGAGCTTAATAATTTGCCTCTGTTCCCCCATCCTTCCCTCCTGTCCCCCCCTCCCCTCGCCCTCTTTGGCCCCAGCATCGCAATCACTTCGGGAGCGAGCTAAAGGGGATTGGTGTGAGTAGCGGCACGTGTCAGGACTGGGTGAGTAGTTCATTGGCTAAAATCGTGCTCCCTTCGATTTGTCTTCTTGCAGTGAGCTCTCTGATTCAGGTCGAGGAAGGAACGAACACCTCTTCTCAATTCTTCTTGGGCGGCTGCCACACCCCCGAAAAACGGTAAAAACAAAGGGTGTCTTATTGAAATGACGCTCACCAGGGCACATATTCTCAAACATTCCGAGACTCACACACTCACATTTGATAAAGCTTTCGTAGAGGTTGTGGGTCTTTCCTTGGGTAGTTTTAATGTCGTGATAGATAACATGACAAGGCTTCTGCACCTCGGAAATGAAAAACACTCACGAGAACCCGAGTAATCTTCTTTGCGACCCCTGGATATAATCGTTGTGAGAGCCGGCAGCGTCTGAAAATGCGGGTCTTATAAATGCTAACTGAAACTAAAATTGATTTCTCTTTTTGGCCACTCTACTCTATTCAGGAGCAGTAAGTAGCGGGCTTTTTTTTTTCATTATTGTTTTTTTTTTTTTTTTTACGCCCTTGCACTGTCCCCTCTGCTTAAAAAAAATAAAGAACGCTACGGTATAGTCGTTAAAGGGTGGACCTGATGATGAAGTAGTTTTGTGTCGCGGTCAGCAGCAAGGAGTTAGAATATTCATCAGGCACTTAAATCGAAACGTGTCCATTAGCAGGTAAACTGTGGCGTATTCTTGTGTTGAGTACGATGCAATGTGATAGTAATGTAAACAATGATAGTTAAAATTGCTAAGAGATGAAGGAAATGGAAGATTGCTATTTTTGCTATCTTTATATGGAGAAGTGTTGTGCAGAAAAACCTTTCATGTAGCAATATCACCGTGCTAGAAATATTCGCTCGTACAAAAAATAACATAGCGTAGAGTGGGTTAGGTTTAAATCCCCACGAAATAGCTCTTTCCATTTTTCTAAAGAGTTTGCGAGGCGGGGCTGGCGCGGCTTTTCACACGGGTATTACAGGGATAGAGGCGGCGAGGGAGGCGGCACGCTGGGACCAAAACTGCGTGTTTGCGGGAGGCTTACAGGGTCAACACAGCGAGAGGGAGTTTGGGCCGTGTACTCTTCGGCGCGCGGGGTGATGGGGCCTGGTGGTGGTGGTTGAGGGGGGGTGGATTAGCACGGTAGCATGGGACGTCCTTGTGGGTAGTGCGGAGGGGAGGAAGGCGTGTGTGTGTATTGTACTGGAAAAGAACAGAGGAGAAAGAATACCTGGATTTCATTCTTGCTCACTGATCATAAAGTGGTCAATGGGGTATTGGGGGGGGGGTAATACGGTAACCTTGGACGTTCTTGTAGTTTATTGCGGAGGAGAGACAGGTGCGCGTTGTACTGGAAAGGAACGGAGGAGGATGAATACCAGGATTTGATATTTACTTAATGATCATAATGGTCTCAATAAGGAAAGGGGGGTTAATAGGGCAGCCTTGGACGCTCTTATGGTTTAGTACAGAGGAGAAACAGGCGTGCGTTGTACTGAAAAGGAACGGAGGAGGATGAATACCAGGATTTGATGTTTACTCAGTGATCATAACTAGTTCAATACGAGGTTAATAGGGTAGCCTGGGGCGTTCTTGTAGGGTCATACGCAGGGAGGGAGGCGCGTGTATTGTACTGGAAGGGAACGGAGGAGGAGGATGAAGCCCTGAATTTGATTTCTACTTAAAAATCGTAAATTATCGCTGTGCTCATAATGTTTAGAAAGTTTAACGCAACAGCTTGGGACGCATTTCTGGGAGAGCATGGAAGAGGAGGGAGGCGTGTGTGTTGTACTGGAGAGGAACGGAGGAGGAGGATGAATACCTGAATTTGATTTCTACTTAAAGATCGTAAAATTATCGCTGTATTCACAATGTTTAGAAAGTTTAACGCGACAGCTTGGGACGCATTTCTGGGACAGCATGGAAGGGAAGGGAGGCGTGTGTGTTGTACTGGAGAGGAGCGGAGGAGCAGACATTCACTCCCTGTACAGTTTCCTCAAATTTGCAAGTATCTCTAAGAATGGCAAACACTGTACGAGGAAATAAGTGTTCGTAGTCTTTGGTATTTGGTCTGGAAGCTTACTAAATAAACTGTGGAACCGGACCGAACGTATCTCCAGGCGGCGTTAAGCTGAGAGTGAGGCCCGAGCGGAAAGTTACTCAATGTTCGGATGCTCTGAGGGACCTGAACTTGTTGTTGGCCTTTGATGAGACAACCTCGGCTTCGTTAAGGGGCAGCGGGCCCGGAGGAACGAAACTTGAGCCCTCTTTGGGTGCTAATGGGCGTAGAAAAGGTAGGCAACTAGGCTTTCCAGATACTAATTAAGAAACTTTTTATGTACGTTCAGTTACAAAAACAAATACTTGGAAAAAAAATACTATAAAAAAGTGATTCAGATAATGATGGATTTTCGAAGAAACCATGAATACTAAGTAGGTGGGCGTTCCCGCTCATTACTGTGTTGGGAGAAGGGGGTGAGGAGGAGGAGGAGGAGGAGGAGGAGGTGGAGGAGGAGGAGGTGGAGGAGGAGGAGGAGGAGGAGGAGGAGGAGGAGAAGGAGGAGGGGTAGTAGTAGTAGTAGTAGTAGGAGTAGGAGGAGGAGGGGAAGGCAATTTCCAGTAAAAAAGAAGAAAAAAATCTAAATAAGAGAGATAACCCGAAGGAGAGAAAAAGTAAAGAGTAAAAGAAGTAAGAGTAATTAGGATGAGGAGACGGAAAAGGTGAACTAGGTGAAAGACTGTGCGAGGGCAAGGAAATTACAGGTGAAATAGAAAAGAGGGAATCATTCAGGGTAGGAGAGGTGACCGGAGAGATGACGCAGAGAAGAGAAAAAGGTAAAAGGGGGAAGAGTGAAAGAGAATGGGAGAAGGAGGAAAAGGAAGAGGAGATGGTGGACTAAAGGCTGGAAAAGCAAAGGAAATTACCGGCAAAAAGGAAAAGATTCAAGGTAGGAAAGATAGCCCAGGAGAGGGAGAGGTAAAAGGCAGAAGAGAGCGAGAGTAAGGAAGAGTATAGCCGTGCCCGAGAAAGACGTTACTGATAAAAGAGTAAAAAGGGAATCATTGAAGGTAGGAGAGTGACCCAAAGGAGAGAGAAGGGTAAAGGGTAAAAGAGAGCGAGAGTGATGAAAAGTTTAATCGTACCCTCACCACCCAGGCCGCCTCGAGTAGCCCTGAGCCCTCTCTCGCGGCGCTAAGGACACTCCCCGCAGACGCCACAGGGAATACCCAATGCGGTGGGGGTGTGGCGGCTCCGTCTGGGTCTGGGTCATCGTCGCGGGAGGACTGAATGGGTGGCGGCGGGGGTCATCGGGTCTGGACGGCGGAGGAGGCGAAGTGGGATGACAGGTCTGGTGTTGGTGGTGGATGTGTTTGGTTAGGTAAATGTATAGACCGTGCTGCTGCCATATCCTCCAAACCACTCACCGCCTCTCTCTCTGTCTCTTCCGTATATTACCCGATAGTGAAAAGTGTCATAGATACAGTCGCATGCTCCTCGTGTATTGTGTTGGAGAGACCGTGGGGTGTGGAGGTGTTTGTATTAAGATGAAAACAAACGAGAATCTTCTGTCTTTTAATCTGTTATACGTTAAGACCCGACGGATTAGTAAAAAGAACGAAAAATAGATGAAAAAAAAGTATCTTAATCAAATATTTTGCCAATGAACGCCACATAGTTCTCCTCAGGGCAAGATAATATGCAGGACCAGGTAATCAGGACACCTCTCCTCCCGAAATTGACCTCTCCTTCGGCCACCTCCTTTGATTCTTTTTTCTTTTAGGGGCAGCGAGTAGCGGGCTTTTTTTTTTATTATTGTTTCCTTTTTTGTGCCCTTGAGCTGTCTCCTTTGTTGTAAAAAAAAAAAAAAGGGAGGCGTTTTTCTGATCAAATCTCAATATATATGAACTCCGGACGACACCTCAGCCATCCTTCCTTGGTGCCTCCTCCCACGCGCGGCGGCGGAGGGCCTGAGGGAGCTCTCGGCGGCCCTCACTTGAGTTTACTGCCGCCCCTTGAATGCCGCCACGGCCTTAGTGAGCCTTTGGGCCGCTCCTTCAGGCCTCCGCTCCTTTCTTTACTTATCCCTTCGCTGCCCCGAGAACTTTAACATATTCTCCACGCATTTTCCTCCTCCCTTCTGTTGCTCTGCCTCCTCCTCTTCCTCCTTCTCCTCCTCCTCCTCTTCCTTTCTAAAGAGCTCTATAACTCAGTCTTCGGTGTGGTTGTCATCTTAACGTCACAGGAGGTCAGTCGGAAGAGAGACGCCTCATAACTTATACCAGCCCCGACGCCGCCTTCCTCCTCCTCTTCCTCCTCCTCCTCCTCCTCCTCCTCCTCCTCCTCCTCCTCCTCCTCCTCCTCCTCCTCCGTCAGCCTTCCGTTCTCTATAACCTCACCGCAAGATTATTTTCAGGATTCTCTTACCGCGATTCGATTGGCAATTTCGATCATATTCCTTCTTTTCCTTCCTTTGTATATCTTTATCTGTCCATTTATTCGTCTGACTATCTATCCATCCCTTTATCTATCTGTCGGTCTGTCTATTAATCTGGTATCCCCGCTTGAAGCATTTACATACGGTCAAATTTCAAAACTATTGAATAATTATTGGCCGGCATCATCCCATTAACAATATGTATATAAAAAAACTATACATTTACCTGGGAGAAACAGACCACCACCACCGCCGCCACCACTACCACCACCACCACCACTACTTCCACCGCCACCATCCCCACCACCACCACCACCATCATTATCGCTATCAATACTATTTTAACCCTAAACGCAAGCTTCCTGGAATTGCTGATGTTTTTTTAGTTTGCTAATAATCAACTTCAAATAATATTGTTCATCTCGCGATATGCAATTAATATAGGCTTCAAGGACATAAAATCGCACACACACACACACACACACACACACACACACACACACACACACACACACACACACACACACACACACACACACACACACACACACACACACACACACACACACACACACACACACACACACACACACACACACACACACACACACTGGGAAAACAATTACAATTACCCACAGCATTCCGTGAGCAGAAACATAATTACATACCATGCGATACACACACACACACACACACACACACACACACACACACACACACACACACACACACACACACACACACACACACACACACACACACACACACACACACGCACACAAACAGACACACAAACGCATGCACACAAGCAAAATGAAGTTCTGATTAGCAGTGTAGCATTTTTTTAGAATACATATTTTTTAATCTCTAACTTTTAATTTCGAGTTTTGAATTATGAAATTAATCAAATTATTCCCGGGAGGACTTGTGTGTGTGTGTGTGTGTGTGTGTGTGTGTGTGTGTGTGTGTGTGTGTGTGTGTGTCAGTTTCCACATGTGCGTCTATGTAAATGAATTGTACTAGGGGAGTAAAAAGATGGAATATCACACACACACACACACACACACACACACACACACACACACACACACACTCACAAACACTCTCAAACGTACCCAAAGAGAGAGAGAGAGAGAGAGAGAGAGAGAGAGAGAGAGAGAGAGAGAGAGAGAGAGAGAGAGAGAGAGAGCAATGACACGATGACGCGCTCTCAAGATCAATACAAATAAAAAGAAAAATGGATGTCGTGTTTGAACAGCATTTGCCGACGAGCAGTAAAACCCGTCGGAAGGGGAGCCGTTGCTGGCGGAGGATTTACCGAAGTAACTTTTCTTTTATCTCTTCAGTAATCATGTTTCGCTTGCAAGGAAGACGGCACGTGTGATGGTGGTGTGGTGGGGTGGGGTGTGATAGGGTGTGGTGGGGTGTGGGAGGATGTGATAGGGTGTGGTGGGGTGTGGGGTGGTTTTGTGTGGCGGGGTGTGATGGTGGCGGGGTGTGGCGTGGTGCGGCGTGATAGGGGGTGTTGTAAGGTGTGGTGGGCTGTGGCATGGAGTCGTGGTGTGGCTGGGTATGGGGTGGTCACGGGACATATGTGTAGAGGTGCTGTGGGATGTTGAAGTTGTTAGAAACGTGTACAAATGCGTCCAAATGTGTGTGCGGGTGTGGGGAGGTTAGGTGTTATGATATCGTTCAGGTGTAGAGAGGTGTGGAAAGAGGTCACGGTATTTTTCAGTGTCTGGCGCAGGGTTGAGTAAAAGGCTGTTAGTTGATTTGATACACCATGAAGTGGGGTTCGAAGGCAGGGGGCAGATTGTTGTGTGGGGTTTACATAAAGGTGTACATATATTTGGTATGGTGCGGTATGTTTAGAGAGAGAGAGAGAGAGAGAGAGAGAGAGAGAGAGAGAGAGAGAGAGAGAGAGAGAGAGAGAGAGAGAGAGAGAGAGAGAGAGAGAGAGAGAGAGAGAGAGAGAGAGAGAGAGAGAGAGAGAGAGAGAGAGAGAGAGAGAGAGAGGTGGTTGACACCCCAATTCGAACTGCATACGACGCCTCCATACAAATTGTCCTTTATATTAGGATAAGGTGGGGTAAGCTGCCTCCCTTAAGGGTGATTGCCTGTTGTAGCCACATTTTTTGCAATAGAATTTTGAAAAAAAGTTCTATTGATATCTTAGGCTAAGGCCTATCTATGGTATATATTATATCTACTCATTATGATTTTGACTTTATTATAATGACAATTTAAAAAAAATAATAAAGGGGCCTTCTTACCCCGCATGTGGGGTAAAACGCCCACTGGGTAGGCCTTTTACTCCACTCCGGCGTACAATAATAAAACTCACAGAAACTTAGGGAAAATATTTTTTTCACATTATAAAAATATAAAATGTATCTCTCTTGATGTGAAATATAGGAACAATCAAATTTATGTCTCCTAATGAACAGAATGTAAAACTAAACAATTAATTAATTTTCTAAAAGGTATCTCCTTCTTTTAGATTAGTAATATTAGACTAGCTTCCCTTTCTTCTGAATTTTGTAACAAAAGGAACATCTACTTTCATGAAAAATAGTGGAACTAAATATTCAATTAATTTGATAAAATATGTCCTTTCTGTTGAATATTGATATCTGAAACAGTTAAAAACACAAACTTCTCAAACTCAAAAGTGTTCACTTATTCAAAACCTTTCAAAAACTTAAACAAATTATATTTATAGCAATACTGTAATGCCCAATCAGACTCGCAGTTTTGACATACATACAGATCCAGGCCTACTCCAGTTGTACATTCTGCATGTGTCCATTTTCTACAACCCCGACATTGAACCCATTTTTCTGAAGGTCTGCTATTAGCAAATGGTTCCCCACACACCAAACAAGGCCATTTTGCCAATTTGCTGATAATGGGGTACAAGGCCCACATGTGGGGTAAAAGGCCTCCCTGTGGGCAACTTACCCCATAGGCACAGGAGGGGGTCTCTTACCCTGGCAACTCATATATACACAAAATGTCACCATCTTTCCTACAAGTAAGTAGTCAGAGTATAATCACATGCAATATGGTCTAGACATCTTAGAGCAAGTATCCATAGCTATCAGGCTAACTCTACAGTTCTTTGTCGTTAGTTAATTAGGTATCATTAAAATCACTGAAAACTTACAAGACATTAGTCAAAAAGAAGAAATGTCACCTTCTGGCCAGAGCAACTGTTCATTGTTTACTCCAGCAGTTCCTGTGAGCACAGAGAGTTGGCGTTGCCTACTTGATCATGTGACTGGTTGAGAAAAGAAAGAAAGACAAAACCAAGGGGGGGCCTTTTACCCCAGGGGGGCATCTTACCCCACCTTACCCTACTCCTTCATGTTCTTTGTTGAAATAATATACCTTCTTTGGCTGACTATTCACAGTCTTAAAAAAAAAACTGTAAATGACTCCCTCTTCTAAAAAAAAAAAATACTGTAAATGGTGTAAACTCAAGTCGTTTTTCATATGATTTCTTCGCGTTCTCGGGTGAAATAATTTACTTTCTTTGAGTGACGTGTGCACTCTTCTGGGGCTTAAAGGAGCGTGGTGTTGGGTATGACGAGGCGGGGCGGGGCAGCGTCGTACATACATAGTCTAGTGTGTAACTGTGATGGGTGTTAAAAAAAAAGAGAAAGGAAGGGGAGAGAGAGAGTTTGAGAAGAGGAAGCAAAATACAAAAAAAGTTGCAGGCGTGGGTTTAAGGTCACGAGGGACGGAGAAGGAGGGGCAGACGGAGGGAGGGGAGGGAGGGGGGAAGGGGGGGAGGGGAGGATAGGGGGGGAGTAGCTGAGGTGGTGGTGGTGGGGATTTTATTTCAGGTGTTTTTGTTTTTTATTTGTCGAACTGCAGTGCTTGGTTTCATTTGTATAGTGTGTGTGTGTGTGTGTGTGTGTGTGTGTGTGTGTGTGTGTGTGTGTGTGTGTGTGTGTGTGTGTGTACGAAAAAAATATGTATGTATGTGTGTATGTTTGTATAGTGTTTGTATGAATAAGTAATGTGTGTGTATGAGTGTTAGGAATGTCTGTATATGAATGTATGTATGAATGTATGTATGTACGTATGTATGTATGTATATATGTATGTATGTACGAGAAAATGGTGTATGTATATATGTGTGTGTGTGTGTGTGTGTGTGTGTGTGTGTGTGTGTGTGAGACCCAAGTCCAGGTACACACACGCCCGCGCCTTGAGATCAAAGGGCGGGAGTGAATCACTAATGCAATATCGCGGAGGCAAAATTATGGATATCTCGACCTCATTTACAATTCTATATAGTCGAGGGGTAAAAAAAAAAAAAAAAAAAAAAAAAAAAAAAAATCCATCCAGCGGGACCCGAGCGACGACTGAACGTGGTCTCATATTTTCGGTTCAATTTTTTTTTCTCCCTTC
Organism: Eriocheir sinensis; assembly: GCF_024679095.1. NCBI lineage: Eukaryota > Metazoa > Arthropoda > Malacostraca > Decapoda > Varunidae > Eriocheir > Eriocheir sinensis. The sequence continues at coordinate 16,386,178 of NC_066529.1, forward strand.
ATTCCTATTTTTTCCATCGTGTTGTGTTGGCAGTGGTGGTGGTGGTGGTGGTGGTGATTTTCATGGAGCGAGCGGCCGAGCGTGACTTTATATGACATGACCAACTCAGTAATGATGAAGTGCTAAGTGTGGTGGTGGTGGAGAGTTGATTATTATTACTCTTATCATTTCTATCATCATCATCTACATTTTTCATTTCTTTCTATTCCACCTCCTTCTCCTCTTCATTTTCCTCATGGTTCTTTCTATTTTTGCATCTCCTCTTCTGCTTCCTCTTGCTGTGCGTCCTTATTCTATCGCCACCCTTCCCCTCCATGAAGATGATGATTATGATGTTTACAGGTCAGTGGGTATCTCCAGCTTTACGACCCTCCCTCTATTCCAAGCTCTCCCATACTACGCCATTTCCTTGATATCACTTCAGGTAATTGACTATGCAAGACCCATTCACTTAAATACACGAGTTCATGACAGCTTCTACTCTTGTTATTTCTTGTTAGCAATAGTGTGGTGTAAGTATGCCGAGGAAAATAAAGTAATTGAAAGTGCTGTGTATATGTGGAATTTGATGACGGTGCGAAACTGAATAAAGGCTGCCGGCTGTCGCTGAAAGCGCGAAGGAAGACACAGTTTATTTGATTCACGCGAGGACAAACAACGTTCATTCTACTCAGCCTCAGGCCCCACTATCAAAATACCGTCAAGCCATTCGGCAATACAAGACAAAGTCCCCTCACATCATTGTCTCTGGAATTCTACCTAGAATCAGCGCTTACGCCGGTTTCACCAGCAAAGCAAGCAACATAAATACTAGTCTGAAGGAAATTTGTGACGACACAAAGGAACACAAACAAACACAAAGTAAGAACAAACAACAGCAGACGAAGGCGTAGCGTTCACAAACGCCTGGCATCACTTCCTTGAGCGCCCAGACTTGTTTCGAGACGATGATCTACACCTGAATGAGGTTGGTTCGGCGCGTTTCAGGAGGCTTCTCGACGAGGCAGTTAAAAGCTTTTCGAAAAGCCTTGCAAAAAACTGCAGGCGAGGGCGGGGCAGAGGCAGCCCGTGATAAACCAACCAGTAGCGTCGGTACGGCCTACAAGAAACTGTGTAAACAACGACGCCTCCGACAAGCGAACTGATACAATTCGTCGCGGCAAAAACAAGAGCCGCATTTCTGTTTTATACACAAATGCACGTAGTTTAATACCCAAAAAGAACGAAATTTGGGCGTATATTGCAACAGAGAAACCTGATGTGGTAGCCATCACAGAGACTTGTTCCAACTCTGCACATTTAATATCAGAACTGTCATTCCCTGGATACGAAAGCTTCCACAAAAGTCGAAAGCACAAGAAAGGAGGAGGAGTAGTTTGCTTCGTAAAAAGTACGCTCCCTGCCATAAAAATAGACAAACAGGACGCAGAGGAATACGATTCCGTCTATGTGGAAATAACCACAAATAATAAGAAGCTAACACTTGCGACCGTCTACAGGCCCCCTAAACAACAAGCAGCCGATGACTCTGCCCTTCACGACGAGATTCACTCTCTAACACAAAGCAAGGAAGCAATAATAATCGGGGACCTTAATTGACCTAACATTGACTGGGGACTAATGACCAGAGATCAAGAGTGTAACAGGCTTATAGAAATGGTGGAGGATTCGCTCCTCATTCAAGTTGTAACTCAACCAACAAGGGAAAACAATCTGCTGGATCTGGTATTAGTAAGCGACCCCGACCTTATTCGCGACTGTGAAGTTGGTGAGGAACTTAATGGTTGGGATCACCACTCAATTCGTTTTAATGTCAACATAAGTCACAAACTCGCAGATAATCCGCCAGTGATACCAGATTACAAAAAAGCAAATTTCAACTTAGCCTTTGAGCTGCTTCACCCTGCGACCTGGGACCAACTTAACCACACCGACAATACAATCGACAAAGCGTGGGACGTCTTCAAAGATAAGCTGTTGCAGGTAGAGAAGTCTACAGTCCCTACGAAATCCAGGCGAGTAAATGGGGCCGTAGATCCACCGTGGATGACCAGAGAAATAAAAAGGGCAGTAAACTTTAAAAAAAAGGAATTATAATCTTATGAAAGAGAATGACACGGCCGAAGCCCGTACACAGTACCACAACAGCCTCAGAGCTTGTCGCACCCATATTCGGAGTAATAAACGAAACTATGAAAAACAAATAGCGCGCGAAATCAAAACTTAACTCCAAGAAATTCTTCACGTACATAAGATCGAAAAAGAAAGTAAAATCCAATATTGGTCCCCTGACAGACGAGACTGGATCTGTAACCCAGGACAGCAAACACATGGCCAGAATCCTCAACAGTAACTTTGCATCCGTATTCACAGCAGAAGACATAGAAACCATTCCCGAGGGTTCTGACCCGCCGAGGGGAGTCATACCCCTGGAAACTGACTCAATATGCGACCAAGAAGTGAAAAAGTACTTGGACAAACTCGACACGAACAAATCAACGGGACCCGACAACTTATCCCCGCGGTTATTAAAAGAGTTTAAACAGAAACTACTTCAACCACTCACTAACATATTTAACCGGTCAGTACAACTGAACAAGGTCCCAGATAACTGGAAGATGGCGAACCTAATACCGATTTTCAAAAAAGGAGACAAAAGCGATGCATTAAACTACAGACCCAGAAGTTTGACGTCAGTGGCAGGAAAAATACTCGAGAAGATTATTAAGACAAACTTGTAAAGTTTCTAGAAGACAATAATATAATCTCCGACACCCAGCGTGGCTTCAGAAACAAGCGCTCCTGCTTAACAAATCTATTAGACTTCTTCCAAGGTATATATAAGAATTGGGATGACCACATCCCCAGTGATATTATATACCTGGACTTTCAGAAAGCCTTCGACAAGGTACCACACGAGCGACTCCTTTAGAAACTGCACTCGGCGGGCATTGGAGCCAATTTGATCGCGTGGATAAAAGATTGGCTCACCGGCAGAAAACAACGAGTGCTACTCAACAGACAGCCTTCCGATTGGCTTCCAGTCATTAGTGGAGTGCCTCAAGGGTCAGTGCTGGGAACCACTCTCTTTATTATATATATCAACGACCTAGAAACAGGACTGAAATCCACAATATCAAAATTTGCTGATGACACCAAGGTGGGTGGAAAGGCCCTCACAAATGATCGGAAAAATGGCAAATGTCCTTTAATGTTGACAAATGCAAAGTCATACACATTGGGTCCAGAAATAGTAACCACAGATACATCGTGAATGGGAAACCTCTGCAGGCGATGCAGGAGGAAAAGAATCTTGGGGTCACTATCAGCAGTGACCTGAAACGCGCAAATCACTGTAAAAAAGCATATAACAAAGCTAACACTACGCTCAGGTTCATAGCGAGGAACTTCGAGTGTAAAACGCTAGACGTGATGTTATCCTTGTATAATTCCATGGTAAGACCGCATCTCGAGTATGCAGTACAGTTCTGGTCTCCTAATTACAGAAAGGACATTGATTTACTGGAAAGGATTCAACGACGCGTCACGAAGATGATTCCAACCTTAAGGGCCCAACCGTACGAGGAACGACTCAAGCGACTCAATCTTTTTACACTGGAGAAAAGACGTCTACGAGGGGATACGATTCAAGTTTTCATGTATCTGAAAAAGTTCAAATCAAATCAAGAACTAGAAATAACGGTGAACCCATTCAGTCGAGTCGATGCAACACAGACATTGGAAGGAGTTTCTTTTCAAACTGAGTCATCCGCCACTGGAACAATTTTCCCTCAGAAGTAGTAAATGCGAATTCCATCAAGTCCTTCAAAAATCGAATCGACCGTCATTTCGTTGCGTCAGAAATAAACTGAATATTGAAGTGCTTTCATCTGCTCCCCATGCCCCAAGTGGCTGATGAGCAGAGCAACCTCGTAATGAGCCAATAGGCTTTCTGCTGCCTGCATTTCTATGTTTCCATGTTTTGAGCTGGCAATAATGAAGCCTCTTAGTAATGGAGAAATTCTAATATACGTGTGAAAATAATAAGTCTACATTATGCACGTGAACGATATGCAAGAAAAAAAATCACGTACGAAAATCATGATGTGAAAAAAAAATAGAGAAAGAGGGGAACGCAAATATTTGGGCAATTTTTCAATATCTTCGAAGGAATTTGCTTATTTTCTTTTGCCAAATATCAGAACCAGAGAGGGGCCGACAGATATTGTGGGCTGGAGGGAAGAAAATCATATCCCACTTCTTTTCTTCTTCATCTCCTCCATTCTTCTTCCTTTTCTTCTTCCTCACCCACTACCTCCTCCTCGTCATCGTCCTCCTCCTCCTCCTCCTCCTCCTCCTCCTCCTCCTCCTCCTCCTTCTCCCTAAATCAGTACTCATTTGAATCGGAAAAATACTCGCCGAAGAAATAGAAAGATAAATAATTTAATTTGACGAAATCCAACTGAAGCGTCGCCGGAAAAGTTTTTTATATCGAATTGCGTTTGTTTTTCATTCTTCTTATCCTTTTATTTTCTTTGCTTCCGGATCTGGAGCACCGAGAAAAATAGTGATTTGTTCGAGAGAAAACCTGAGACGGTGTGAGGAGAGGAAGTGAAGTGAGGCGGAAGATGACGCTGTTGTTGTTGTTGTTGTTTTTGTTGTTGTTTTTGTTGTTTTTGTTGTTGTTGTTGTTTTTGTTGTTGTTGTTGTTGATAATTTTGTTGTTGTTGTTGTTGTTGTTGCTTCTACTACTACTACTACTATTATAATGCTGTTGATGGTGATGTGTATTGTATTTTTTTTTGTAGTTGTAGTTATTGTCGTTGCTGAAGCTACTATTGCTGATATACATTTGTTGTTGTTGTTGCTGTTGTTGTTGTTGTTGTTGTCGTCGTTCCTGTCGTTGATATCCTTTACAGGTTTTATCTCATTGTGCGTCGGTTTTCCGCATCGCCGCTCCTCTGCATCTTTTCAGCTAGGCGAACAATATTAGTACGAGGAAAATGTTGTTATCAGGAGCAATAACAGTAAGCACAACAGCAGTAACACGAGGGGCAGTACCAGGAGAAGTAGTAGTCGTAGTGGTAGTAGTAGTAGTAGTAGTGTTAGTAGTAGTAGTAGTGGTGGTGGTGGTAGTAGTAATTATTATCCGCAAAAGCTCTCTTCTTAACTTTTTTTTTCGGGTTTCTTCGTCTTTCTCTCCTCCTCCCTTTGCTCCGCCTTCATCCCTCCTTCCCGCCTTCCTCCACATTCCCTCCCACCTTCCTTCTCACCCCCCTCACCCCTGCACCGCCCTGCCGCCCCCTGTCAGGAACGATCACCTCCCAAGTGCTCCTGCAAATATTTCTTAACTCGAGCCGTCTCCTCTCTTCCTCCTCCTCCTCCTCCTCCACCTCCTCCTCCTCCTTCTCCTCCTCCTCCTCCTCCTTCTCCTCCTCCTCCTCCCCCCCCCCCATCCTCTACTCCTTGTCCTATTTCTCATCTTTTTAACCTCCATTTTGCTTCTTTTCTATCATCTTTTTTTCTCTGCACTATATTGTGTAGCTATTTATTGTTCCTTGTTTTCGGGAGTGAAATCAATCTCATTTTCTCTCGTTATTGCTGCCTGCTTTTTTTCTTTGTTTGTTTTTTATTGTCTTGTCTTTTGCAATCTTTTCTTCTCTCGTGTGTCTTTTCTTTTATTTATTTTCGTCTTCTGTCAACATAAGTATTAACGTTACTCATCATCATCATCATCATCATTTCTCCGTCTCCTCTTAACATCAACACCATTATCTTTGTCCTTTCTCTCGTTCCTTCTTTCCTCCTCCTGCACCACTTCCTCCGCCTCGTCCTCCTCCTCCTCCTCCTCCTCCTCTTCTTGGTCGTCCTACTGTTCTTTTTTCTCTTCTCGTACAGTGTTATGAAATTCTCGCCGCCTCGGAAGGGCAGTTTCGACGTTACTGTGACGTTTGTGGCGGAGTGTTTGTGTGGAGGGAATGGTGATGAGGCTGAGGGAAGGGAGGGGAGGGAGTGAGGAGTGGTGGTGGTGGTGGTGGTGGTGGTGTGAGGGGGAAAGGAGACGGAAGAGGAGGAAGTATGAATGTGTGATGATCTTGGGATGATGTGATTCTTTTGATGGACGATGTGTGTGTGTGTGTGTGTGCGGGTGTGCGGGTGCGTTCGTTTCATAAATAACTGAATAGCTATCGAGAATTTGGTCTTTTATGCATCCCACTGAGTAGAAATAAAAGTGAAGGTCAGTACGGGGAAGGCTGCGCAATTTCTTCTTTTCTTTCCTATATTACTCTTTCATCACCTTCCTTTTATTCCCCCTCTCCCATTTTTCCCTTCTTCCAAATTCCCTCTTGTCCCATTCCTTTTACTTCTCACTACTTCATATATTTCACTCTTCGTTTCCTTTCACATCCTCTCTCCCTTGTTCCCCATTCATTACCTCTTCTCTTTTTCTCTCTTCCCACATTCCCATTCCTCGTTTCCTCTCTTCTCCTTCTCCATCTGCCTTCCTCTTATCATTTTTCAATTATCTTCGTTTCAATATTCCATATCGTCACCTTCGTAAACAAACCGCCTAAGTCATTATTTTCTACTTTACAGGAAATTAGAAGAGAACTGTCATTATCTCATTTGGCTTAAGATTTAGGCAGAAATGAAAAGGCCAATTCTAGAACACTCAAGCCCTGAATGACGAAGGGAACTATACAAAAACGGGCGTCACATGTTGAAATATTGATGTAGACAAAAACCTGGAAATCTCTGGAAAATGATTTAGGCGATTATTTTATGAGTTTGACGAATATGCAGTTTTACTTTATATTTTCATTTGCTCTCATCCATTCTTTCCCTCTGTTCTTCCTTCTTTTTCTCTCTCGCCCCTTTTCCTTATGTTGTTACTCCTTCCCTTCCACTCTCTCCCTTCTCTTCGCTCTCTTTCCAGCATCGTCTTCTTCTTATGTTTCTTTCCTTCACCTCATCCTCTTGGTCCCTTCTCTAATCTCTCTCCTCCTTTACTTCCTTATTCCTGTCTTTTTTATTTGCTAACTTACCTCCACTATGTTCTCTTTCCCCTTTCTTCCCCACTCTCTATTATTCCCTTTCCTTAGTTCTTCCTCGTGTCTTCCTCTGCTTCTTATCCTCACTTCATTCCCTTAGTCCATTTTGTAATCTCTTCCCTCCTTTACTTCCTTATTCCTGTCTTTTTTATTTGCTAACTTACCTCCACTATGCTTTCCTTCCCCTTTCTTCCCCACTCTCTATTATTCCCTTTCCTTAGTTCTTCCTCGTGTCTTCCTCTGCTTCTTATCCTCACTTCATTCCCTTGGTCCCTTTTGTAATCTCCTCCTTCTGTCACTTCCTTTTTCCTCTCATTTTTATTGGTTCAGTCACCTCCACTGTGCTTTCTATCTCTTTCCTTTATTCCTCTTTCATCATTCCTATTTCCCTTCTTTCTTGCAACTCCTATTTCCTTTCTCACCTTTCGTATCTCCCTCTTCCTCCTCATTTCTATCTCCTTCATTACTATTCCTTTCCTTCCTCATTCACCATTCTCTTTCCTCAGTTCTCCCTCCTGTCTTCCTCCTCCTCGTCCTTCCCAGTCTCATTCTCCTTTCGGGTATCATGCGTTAATAGTTTATAGAGAAGTGTAAGTTTTTTGTGTTGCCAATTATTTTGTTGAGGTTGATTTCATAATTTTTCCAACCTCGAATTGAATGTGATTTTTTGTTTAATCCGTTGCGCGTTACATTCGATAGTGCATTTTTTTGTAGATATAGTCACCGCCTACTTTTTTCATGTTTGCATATATATTTTTTTAGTGGAAATTTAATACTGGGTGTTAATGACGAGGTTTCGTTACTTTACGCTATATTATTTCTATCGTGCAAAGTGCTCTCGAATGTTTTGTCTTGAATGATAACCAAGAATCAGTTTGTTGCCCTCAGGTGCTCTCAGTCATACCAGAACTAGTACACTTGACGCCTACATTAACCATGGCAACTGTAGGGGACGAAGCCTCTATTAAAAATTCTGTTGAAAGTTCTGTTAAAAGGACATACAGGACTCAGTTGGTAATGTTCCTAAGCTTCGAGGTAAACTATTGCTTTCTACCTGGCACGAGTAACAGGTAGGTTTGCGTCCGTTAGGTTTACTTAGAGGGACAACCAGGTATAAAAATAGGTGCAAATATTCATTAACTTTCACGTCAACACATTCTTTTGCGCCGGCAGACCCCAATCATCTCCCGACGGCTACGGGAATTAGCGCCGGTACAGACGTTAATCATACCTGGCTGGGCACGAGCGTGGCTTTATTCTCCCTCGTCCACAAACCCTCCCCGCCAGTCCTTGATATGCCGCCGCCGCTGAGCTCCTAACAAGGTGCCGCGCGTCTTCATAAGGTTGACATACGAAGAAATAATACAAAGGGTGTTGTTGGCGAAGGCAGGTAATATCACACACACACACACACACACACACACACACACACACACAGCTGGGGTCCCTGCCTCCTGAAGGACCTCCTGAACTCCCTGCACCTCCCCTCTCCTTGACCCAATTCCCGAGGCGCGTTCCGTCCCCTCTCCTGTCCTTCGGTGACCTGAGATGACCTCCAGTGGCTCAGAATCCTCCCCTCCCCTCCCCTGTAGTCTCTTCTCTCTTCTCTCCTTTCCTCTTCTCTCCCCCTTCTTTCCTCTCCTTCTTCCTCAGTCTCCTTGCATCCCAATTCAAATTCGCGTGATCATTTTTAATTCCCCTTTTTTAATACAGGACTGATAATTATTTCCGTGTATATATTTTTCTTGCTCGCTCCCCCTACTCGACCCCTCCCCCTCCTCCCCTCCCCCCCTCCCTCTCCTCGCCCCCTTTGGAGTGATTCAGTACCTGCCGAGAGAAAAAAAATAATTATGGGCCAAAGAATATTCTATTGTCACTTCATATTTTTTCCTTTCTCTTGCCAATGTTTTATTTTTTTTTCGGCATCAGTATATATACACAAAACTTTTAGGCTCGTATATATTTCCTTTTCTTTCCGTTGCTAATTTGAGTTTCATCGCTGGGGGTTTTCATCGACAGTTACCTACCTCGTATTTTCGCTCCTGTTCCTCCTCCTCCTCCTCCTCCTCCTCCTCCTCCTGCTTCTCCTCCTCCTTCTCCTCCTCTTCCTCCTCCTCCTCCTCCTCCTCCTCCAACTCCAACTCCTCCTACTCCTACTGCTCCTCCTCCTCCTGCTTCTCCTCCCCCCCTGCTTCTTCTGCCCCTCCTCCTGCTCCCCCTCCTCCTCCTCCTGCTTCTCCTCCTCCTCCTCCTCCTCCTCCTCCTCCGCCTCCACGCACTTTCCCTGCATTTCATTACTCCCTCGCGATCCTTCGTGCGCCGCTAAATTCTTCCTCATGCATCCTTACCTCATTTCCTCTCTTTCCTAGGTATACTTTTTTCTTTAACCTATTGCAGTGTAGCAGTGGGACATAAATCCTCAAACGTTATATCTTTTTTTTTTTTTGCATTCATTCAGTTCATGTGTAGAAAAAGATATACGTGTTTTTTTATAGATGACATACCGTACTTGAATAAATGTATCTAATAATGTAACTGTAATCCTTAAATGTTATACCTTCTTTGAGTCTTTTTTTATTCATTCTCTCGCATGGTTAAAGATAGCTATGCGTGTAATTTTTTTTTTGTTAATATAGGGTATACTTCAAAAAAATTATGGACGGGGTAGATTGACTAGATTTTGGTGGTAGGTGGGCGTGAGAGAAAAAGAGAGAGGGAGAGCGAGGAGGAAAAAAACTATTATGTGCGATATGAACAGTGTAGGTTTTACTTTATTTTGCGCTTTTATGTATGTATGAAAAAATGCTCTTATTCACGGCGAGGCTGTTAAAAAAAAAGACTCGCCGCTGCCATTTTCACCCTCGTATTTCATCTGTCATTATTACAGGCGACCTTTTTTTTTTTACCTGTGGGAGTTTTATCGACGAGAGCTTTTGGATTCTTTTTCCCGCTATATTGTTTTTCCTCATCATATAGCGGCGCTCCAATGATTTCTTTAGTAGCTATTATGCCACTTACTCTTTTTACTCAAATATCCTCACATTTTTTCTCTTTTGGGTTTATATTCGACTCCCTTAACTATTTTTCTGATGCCTGTTATTTGTTTCCTAGTCCTTCCGCCTTCTTCTGAGGTCAGGGTCGACTCATATCAGTTCTGTTCATTACCTTCATCCTTGTCTTGCGGCTATTATTTGTTTTCCAGTTTTTCCACCGTTTGCTGGCCATTCAAAGTCGATTTATGTTAGCTTTTCTAGTATTTAAGTTTTTATGCGATATCCTTAACCCTGTAGCAGCGGGGATCACGTTTCTTAATGGTCCCTCTAACTTTCTAAGCGAGAAAAATGAGAAAAAAATCATCACTCACACAAACCATTTCATAATATATATCAAAGCATTTGTGATCAGTTTATGCATCATCTATTTTTTGGGGTTTATATCATGGTACAAACTTGTCCCGTTGCTACTACACGGTACAGCCACAAATTTGGCCCGTCGCTGCTACCGGGTTAACTCTTTCCCGATGCTTGTCCTGGCTAACGTATCCTAGTGACAGGTGTAATATGTGTAATGGTACTTTAATTTGACGGTGGGTACAGTCTCTGTATTTTTATTATATATTAAGACAGTATTGAGGAAGTATGAAGGCACCTCTCCGAATGGGTCTGTCGATCCTATGTTTTGAGATTCTTTTACTATACATCATTTGCAGGAGGAACGCAGGTGGGCTTTTTAGTACCCCTTTTTTTTGCCCTACTCCTTTACTGTAATAAGAAATGGAAAGGGACGAACTTTCAAAGGCCTCTTGTGTGGGTTTCCCGGAACAGACGCGTATGTCATAGCTTGCTGTGTGAAGCTGACTTGTTTCATATTTGCGTGATTATACGAAGCATCAAGGGGGAATACGACACCCTCTACCTTTCACACCAGTTACATTCCCAGAAACACCTTCGAGAAAATCCTAAAGAGTTTAAAGAAAAAAAGTCGACTATTAAATGGATTGAGTCAAAGTCATTAGTGGGCGGGGCGGCGTCAAGGACCTTCGAATTATAATCACGGGAACCTAAAGCGTTTGGAAGGCCATTAGAGTCACATTCAAAGGCCGCGACACAGTTTTTGCCTCCCCGTTAAAGGCTCCTCTTCCTCCTCCTCCTCCTCCTTCTCCTCCTCAGGCCTCTCTCACCGCGCGTTACCTTTGATTTTCTCACCTGGATAAGGGCATTACGGGACCTTGATTGCTCTGGGTTTTGTACAGACACACTCACGTACGTCCTCCCATCCCCCACACCCATACCAGCACCCACACCCGCACCCACACTCACTCACCCACACCCGCACCCACACTCACTCACCCACACCCGCATCCACACCAGCACCCATACTCGCACCCACACCAGCACCCACACCCGCACCCACTCACCCACCCAAACTCACACCACCACCCACACCCGCACCCACACCCACTCCCACACTCACTCACCCACCCGCACCCACACTCGCACCCACACACACGTAAATTATATACATACACACACGTTCACTCTGCTGCTGTTGCTTCTCTGTGCATGTGATGAAAGACACGAGTTAATGAGAAAATAACTACACCTGCATGTATTTTTTTCTCTCTCTCTCTCTCTCTCTCTCTCTCTCTCTCTCTCTCTCTCTCTCTCTCTCTCTCTCTCTCTCTCTCTCTCTCTCTCTCTCTCTCTCTCTCTCTCTCTCTCTCTCTCTCTCTCTCTCTCTCTCTCTCTCTCTCTCTCTCTCTCTCTCTCTCGCTCTCTCTCGCTCTCTCTCTGTCTCTCTCTCTCCTCTCTCTCTCTCTCTCTCTCTCTCTCTCTCTCTCTCTCTCTCTCTCTCTCTCTCTCTCTCTCTCTCCTCTCTCTCTCTCTCTCTCTCTCTCTCTCTCTTCTCTTCTCTCTCTTTCTCTTCCTTCCCTCCCTCCTTCCATCCCCTCCTCCCCCTCCCCTCCCTCTCCCTCCCCTCCTCCCCTCTCCCCTCCCCTCTTTCCTTTCCTTTCCTTTCCTTTCCTTTCCTTTCCTTTCCTTCCCTTCCCTTCCCTTTCATTCCCTTCTCAATCCATTTCCTTTCATTTCCTCTCCCTTTTTCCTTTCCTCCATTTTTCTTTTACCTTCTCTTTCCTTCCCTTCCCTTTCCTCTCCTTTCCTTTCCTTCTCCCTATCCCCATCTCTTTCCTTACCCTACCATCCATTACCTCTCCTCTCTTCTTCAATTTTCTTCCCCTTCCTTTAGTTCCCTCCTCTCCCTTGCCTCACTTCCCTTTCATTCCTGCCTGTCTGTCTGGCCGCCTGTCTGTCTGTGTCTGCCGCTGATCAAACTGTGGTCAGGGAATATATTGTAATCTGGGCTTCTTGATTAATTTAGTGGCGCTTCTGTGTTATCGCCAGTCATTGCCTTCCATTATCCCTCATCAGCGCTCGTTAGGGATGGAATTATCACCATTTTTTTTGGCCTCCACCTGCCTTGTTGAACCCGGCCCGGCACGTGACCTGTCTGGATGGGAGGTGGAAGAGAGAAGGTGGAGGAAGGGATGGATAAAAGGAGGAGGAAAAGGAGGAGGGGTAGAAGAGAAGGTGGAGATTAAGTGTGGATAGAGAAGGGTGAAAAAGAGGAGGGGAAAAGAGGTGAAAGAAGAAATGGATAGAGAAGAAGGAAGAAGAGGAGGGGAAGAAGAGCAAGTGGCAGAAGTGTTGGATATAGGAAGAGGAAAAGAAGGAGGAGGAGAAGAGAAATTGGAGGAAGAGATGTATAGAGATAGAGGAAAAGGAGGAGCGGAAGAGAAGATGGAGGAAGGGATGGATAGAGGAGGAAAATGAGGAGGAGGAGAAAAAGTAAAAGGGAAGAAAGATGTAAAGAGGAGGAAAAGGAGAATTAAGGGATGAAGAGGAATGTGGAGGAAGAAATGGACTGAGAAGGAGGGGAAGAAATAGGAAAAGAAGAGAAGGTTGGAGAAAAGGTAGATAGAGAAGGAGGAAGAGGAGGAGAAGAAGAAAAAAAGGTGAAGGAAAAGATGTATAGAGAGGGAGAAAAAGGAGGAGGGGGAGAATAGAAGCTTGCGGAAGAAGAGGAGGGGGAGAATAGAAGCTTGCGGAAGAAGAGGAGGGGGAGAAGAGATCGAAAGAGCAAGAGGAGGAGGAGGAGAATATTGCTCTGGGGGATGTTAGATATGTGTGCAGGGGAGCAAGACGAGGAAGAGGAAACGGGAAGCTAATGCAGAAGGCGGAGGAGAAGAATAGAGGAAAAGAAAGACGAAAACTGAGAGAAAAAAAGGAAGGGTAAGGTGTTACTTTAGGGTTTGAGGAACAGGAAGAAAAGGAGAAAGAATACGAGCAGAAAGAAGAAAAGGGAGGGGAAGAAAAGTTAAAAGAAAAAAAGTAAAAAAGGAGAAAGGACGGGAAAGAACGAGTGGGTAATGGAGGGAAAAGGAATTGGGAAGGGAATGGAAGCGAAGAGAAAGGAAGGAATGGGGGAGGGAGGGAAAGGGAGGGTAAGTAGAGAGAGGGAAGTAGAGAGAGAGAAGTAGAGAGAGAGAAGTAGAGAGAGAGAGAGAGAGAGAGAGAGAGAGAGAGAGAGAGAGAGAGAGAGAGAGAGAGAGAGAGAGAGAGAGAGAGAAGAAAGAGAAGAAAGAGAGTTGAGGGGGGGGGGATAAGGAGGAGCGAGAGCATGGTAGCACACAGTCTGACAGAAAGATTGACTGCAGAACGGACAGGTAATTGGAGGCATTCATATCTGTAGCAAAGGTTTATACGCAGGTGTTCTTCGAGGGAGTGAGGGATGGATGCGTTGAAAGAGAAAGGAAAACAATTTTGATGTTGTAATATGATTTTGTAAGCACAGATAAAATAAAAAAAACTGCTGTATTCATGATTATTGCTGTTATTATTGTCACTTCACCTATTATACAACTTCATCACTAAATGCACAAGAAATTTTGATGTAATACGTATTTGTAATCACATTAAAAAAATTGGGTTTTGTAATATCAATTTGCAATTTTAGATAAAAGAGAGGAGGGTGAAAAGAAAAGGCGGATTAAGAGATGGATAGAGGAGGAGGAAGACGAGGAGGAGCAGAAGAGAAGGTAGAGTATGAGATGGATAGAGGAGGAGGAGGAGGAGGAGAAGGGAAAGAAGAGATGGTGGAGGAAGAGATGAATTGAGAAGGAGGAAGTGGATGAGGGAAGAAGAAGAGGTGGAATAAAAGATGGATAGAGAAGGAGTAGGAGAAGAAGGAGGGGAAGAAGAGGTAAAGTAAGAGATGAATAGGGAAAGGGGAAGAGGAGGCTGGGAAGAAGAAAAGGTGGAGGAGGAAATAGATAGGTTACTGTTACCATTGTCACTTCTTAAAAATGTTCGTCACTAAATGCTCAAAATTCTTTACTTGTTCACAGGAAAAGCGACGCGATTTTGTTATTGGCTGAAACTAAACACCACGGGTCTTGTTTCCTGTTCGGCCGCCATGTGTAAGGTGGCACGGGATTAACATAATAAACATTCTTTTTCCGGCTCTTCAGCGTTACTAAACCTGGAGAGACAGCTCCGCGGGTTCCCGTGATGAATGTGCGAGCTGCTTCACCACACAAAACAACCACGTCTCGCCTGCACCGTCTTCGTGTGTGTCGTGGGTGCAATGGATTCCCGTCTCAGTCAGTAAATGTGTTTTGTTCGTTTGTGGAAGCGTAGCATCGTGTAGGTAAGTACGAATGGAGTTGATACTGAGTTTTTTGTTCTTATTAATACTTTCTGGCTTGTATACGCTCATATATACGCGCCTACTAGTTTGTTTACGTTACGAACTATTACACTATGACCTTTAAATGCACTCATACATAGTACAATTATAAGTTCCTACACACACACACACACACACACACACACACACACACACACACACACACACACACACTCACACTCACACACACACACACACACACACACACACACATATATATATATATATATATATATATATATATATATATATATATATATATATATATATATATATATATATATATATATATATATATATATATATATATATATATATATATATATATATATATATATATATATATATATATATATATATATATATATATATATATATATATATATATATATATATATATATATATATATATATATATATATATATATATATATATATATATATATATATATATATATATATATATGGGTAGGCAAGTGGTAGCGTACTTCACATTCACTGCGTGATGGACGACGCGGGTTCGAATCCACGCTACCACTCGATTTTTCAGTCACTGCCGAGTGGCTTAAAACTACCCACATGCTGTCCTGAAGACCACCCATCAACCCGGACTCTAGAGGAAGCCGTCCAAGCGAATCAAGAACGAGTTCCGGGGGGCAGCATGAGCCAATGCAAGATGGCGCCACTATAAACACTCGCCTGCGCCAGAACGGGCTGGGCCGACCATCAGACCCCACCTGGAAGAAGCCTTGGGCCGACTATCAGGCCCCACCAGGAAGATGCCTACCGGCGCAACAGGCTGCGACGTACAAAAAAAAAAAAAAAAAAAAAAAAATATATATATATATATATATATATATATATATATATATATATATATATATATATATATATATATATATATATATATATATATATATATATACTTAATACCCTCTGGCTTGCATACATTCATTTTTACGCGCCTATTAGTTTGTATGCTTTATGAACTTTGTGCATACACGCATACTACAATTACTACATACACTATGTCATACATACATACACGCATACATACATATATAAGTACATACATACATATACAGACATATAAATACATACAAACACATAAACACATACAGTACCTGCCGACATACATACAATCACGCACTGTACAGATGTGACATTATAAATAATAACAAAATACATATACACAAACACATACATACACACATATACATATGCTGTACCTACCTATCTACATACATGCATACATCCATACACGCACACACGCTGCACAGGTACAACATTAATGATAATAACAAAATGCCGGTAATTCCTCGCCGGTGCAAAAGGTTTGAGGGTTTGCTGTTGCGCGCCGAGACGCACGCACGAAAAACACAACCATTCGCATGTACGGAAAGAAAAAAACAACATTAACAAACAAATAAATAAAAGGGACAAGCGTACGGCAGCTTTAACACGGCCCAAACGGGTTACGAATCACGGGAAAAAAATAATAATACGCAGCAAATGCACTTAATACACTGGAATTTGACTCGGCTACGGAGGCAAAAAAAGTATATATTTCCCCAAACATTCAACAATTTCTTTTTTAGAGCAGATATTAGAGTTACAGAGCGTTGTGAGGGGCCTTACATATGCGTCGTCTTGCTGCTGCTGTTGTATTTACGACAGTTCAAACCTTCTCTCCTCTGCCTTGCAACGTGTGGTAAACCTTGAAAAACCTTCCGCTAAAATTGCCGTTTTGAAAGTGTCCATCTGCTAATTTTCCCTTTTTTTTTATTTGGTATAATATTTCTTTCTTTTCTCTCCCGCTTTATAGTTTCTTCATTTCTCTTCGCGACGTAAACTTTTTTTTCCTTTGCTTTAACCCTTTGACATTCATCCTCCTTTGTCTTTAATTTCTCTTTTTAAAACTTTTACTCCTTTTCTATATAAACCTTTGCTAGACTTTTCTCCTTTTCCATTTAAACCTTTGATAACTTTTTTCTCCTTTGATGAAATTTCTTTGATAAACTCTGAACCTTAAAGTGTGTCATGTTACATATCCATAAATTGAATATCACTAAGTATTTCCTGATTAATTTATTTAGTCTGTTATGGTGATTACTTGTTCAGGGTATTTGTATCTGCTAGTGTTTCTCTGTCTATTTGTCTGTCTGTATTTCTGTTTTCTGTGTTTCCTTCGTGTATCTGCTAGTGTCTCTGTCTGTTTGTCTGTCTATGTTTCTGTTTTCTGTGTTTCCTTCGTGTATCTGCTAGTGTCTCTGTCTGTTTGTCTGTCTGTGTTTCTGTTTTCTGTGTTCCCTTCGTGTATATGCTAGTGTCTCTCTGTTTGTCTGTCTGTGTTTCCGTTTTCTGTGTTTCCTTCGTGTATCTGCTAGTGTCTCTGTCTGTTTGTCTGTCTGTGTTTCTGTTTTCTGTATTTCCCTCGTGTATCTGCTAGTGTCTCTGTCTGTTTGTCTGTCTGTGTTTCCGTTTTATGTCTGTTTCCTTCGTGTATACATGTTGGCCATTAATTGTTCTCTATTTGTTTTTATTTCCTATGTTCTTCAGTACACGTGTTTCGTTCTCTCCCTCACTTTCTTTCCATTTCTCTTTCCATTTCCATTCTTTATCTTATGTATTTTTCTAAGCCCCCTCTGTTCTTTTTCCCTTATTTTTCTTTTGATTTGTTAACCTTGTATTTTTCTCCTTTTGTCTCCTCCGATTTTTTCTTTGATTTTCTTTCTCTCGTTTTCTTTTTGATTTCTTTTGTTTATTGGTCAGTTTGCTTTTTTTTTTATCTTCGTTGCTCTGTATGTTTGTTTATTTACATCTTTATATTTCTTTTTCCCTTTTTCACACATATTCTTTACTTCTTTCTCTCATTTTTTCTCACACTGCTTTTTTCTTTCATTTCTCTCTCTCTCTCTCTCTCTCTCTCTCTCTCTCTCTCTCTCTCTCTCTCTCTCTCTCTCTCTCTCTCTTTTTTTCTGTGCAGCTCTCAGTGTATTCCTTGGTGGAGATAATGAGATGGTTAGCCGTACCGAAAGAAAAAGAAAAGTAAGGCAGTTTGGGAGAGCATCTTGAGGGTGTTGGAGAGGCTGGGAGAGCGGAGCAGGAGGCGGAGGCGGAGAAGGCGGTGGAAGCGGAGGCGGAGGAGGAGGAGGAGGAGGAGAAAAAGTGAAAAGGAAATACAGGTAGAAAGAAGCAAGACATAGACAGGAGGATAAAAAAATAGGAGTAACAAAGTGAAAACAAAAGGAAATATTACAAAAAATGGATAGGAAGTATTGTGTGTGTGTGTGTGTGTGTGTGTGTGTGTGTGTGTGTGTGTGTGTGTGTGTGGTAGTCTGATGGTGACGTTAAGTGCTCATAACAGTGATAGTAATGGTGGTGTTAGTGTTGATATTAACCGAAGGAGTAAAGAATGCGTTTAACCCGGCAATAATAATAAATGTCGTGGTGATGATGGTGATAGTGGCCAAAAGTGATGTGTAATTGTTATATGTTGGTGATGCTGGTAATGGTGGTGTTGATGGTGAGTGTAACGCTGGAGTTGATGGGCGTCATACTGGTGATGATTGTGGTGTTGAAAATAATGATAATAGTTAATGACGTAGGTAATGACAGTGATTATACTAGTAACGGTGACTATAGAGGTGATGATATAAAAACTAAGACACATCCTTCTCAAACTCACTTCCAAGGACAATGAGGACATGAAGAGAAGAAGAAGAAAAAACCCTGTGGTCAAAAAGAGAGAAAATCCCAAATTGATTCCCTTCTCGCGTAGTGGTGGGGACGGAAGAATCCATTGGAGGCGGAGTGTGAGGGGATGAAGGGATTGAGGGCGGGATTGCAGGAGAGGAGTAGGAGGAGGAGGAGGAGGAGGATTGGGGTGTAGAGGAGGGAGGGTTGAGGGGCGAGTGAGTAAGGGATAAAGGATGAGATGAAGGGGTAGGGAGAGTATTGGAGAGTGGAGAAGGAGGCTTAAGGCTGGGAAGGAGAGGGAGGAGAGGTGAATGGGGTGGGAGGGATAAAGTATAAGTGTTAGACGAGGGAGAGTGTTAAAAAAGGGAGAGGGAGAAAGGCTTGAGAGGAAGGGATAGCGAGATTGAGTACGTAAAAGGGGAGGACTGTGAAAATAACGGAATGTGTATGAAAAGAATGGGGAGGAAAGAGAGGGATGGTGGCGGTGAAAAGAATAAAGGGAGAAAGAGGAATACAGAATTAGGGAATGGGAGAAAGGGTGGAGAGAGAGGAAGAGCAAATGGAAGAGAAAGGAGATATGTAGAGAGAAAGGGAAGGAGAGGAATGGTAGGGGTGGGAAGAAGGAAGGTCTGGAGAGGAACGAAGAATAATGGGAAAGAGAGAAAGGGTGGAGAGAGAGAGAGGGATGGGAAGAAGAAGGAGAGAGTACCGCGAGAGGAGAGAGTTTAAAACGAAAATGGATGGGGAGGGATAATGGAGTAGAAGGAAAGAATGAAGTCAGGAAAAGAAAAAAAAGATGAGAAAGGGACAAAGAGTAATTACGTCATACTCTTGGGGAAAGGGAAAAAAGGGGGCCATAGGAGATCATGTTTTGTGTTTTGACGATGCTGTGGGTACCTTGAAGGATGCTCTGTGGGATACTCTTTGTGGGATGCCCTGTGACTGGCTCCTCCACCGGTGTTTCTCCTCCTCGCTAGCTGTCGGCGTGAAATTGGGGATCTTGAAGGCTTATCCACATACCTCTATTTCCTAGCCGAGATATCTTCCCCGCTACGATGCGATAACGACACACGAAGATTGCTTGGTGTGTAGCGTCTCAGCGGGGCTCCTCGGCTACTTGTATTGCTTTTAACCGTGGGTGAGAGAGGAGGAGGAGGAGGAGGAGGAGGAGGAAGAGAAGAAAACCGCTGGGGAGGAAAAAATAAGACAGACTACCATTTCTACAACAACAACAACAACAACTTCTACAATTGCTACCACGACAACATTACAAAAATTACTACTACTACTACTACTACTACTACTACTACTACTTCTACTACTACAACCCATTGACTCCTACCACTACACACACTACTCTTTCAAGCCTTAGTTTGTTGTCACGTAATTGAGACCTTCCTTCCACCCGGTGCTTACACGAGGCCCAGGTGCAAAAAACAAGAGACACCACCACCACCTGCCCAATTACCTGGAGAAGTCGCACCTTACTCTTTTCTGCTGCAGGTGACGCTCGCTCCGGACCACTGCAATTAAACTGTGTAAAATTTGACGGATAGGCAGGTAGATAGATTGAAAGATAGTAATAGATAGTGAAAGACATATGAAAAATCAAACAGATAGATAGATATAGACAGATATAAAGATACATAGAAAGATAAAGACAGAAGGAGGGTGATGATAAACTAGGCAAATAGCTAGATCAATTGATAAATAGATATGTAGATAGATAGACAGATATAATGATAGTTAAAGACAGCAAGAGAGACAGAGATGAGAAATTAAACCTACTGACCCACATGTAGAAACTCATTTACAGACAATCTTATTATTAGTAACAGAGTCATAACATAGTGGGAAGGGCTTGCTTGAATTAATGTTCCGCTTCGCACGGTTGCACTCTTCATGACACAAAAATAGCTACATATCAATCAGCTAAATGGACAGAGAAGTTTAAAGAGGAAGTAGACTGGCTTTTCACGCTAATGCTTCGAATTCGACAACCCAAAGCAAAATAGGTCCAACTCAAGGACAAAACAAATATATGGAGGAGGAGGAGGAAGAGGAGGAGGAAGTGAGAGAGAGAGAGAGGAAGGGAGGGAGTTCAGAAGGAATTAAGTTAAGACTAAAGAGAGGAGGAGAGTGAAAGGGAGTGAGAAAAGGAGGAAGGGACAGCAATGATAGAGAAAACTGATGAGAGTAGCGATAAACGTTGGCAAAAACAAAAAACAACGGGAGATAAGAAGACAAAGAAAAAAAATTATAGGCAAAAAAGAAAAAAAAAACGAGAGAGAAGAGAACTGGGCGAGAAAATGTTAAAGAAAAAAGAAGTTAATGAAAAGGTGAGCTGTGTTAAGTGTAAAATATAAATATCTATGTGGCAAAGAAGCGGCGAAACGTGTGAATAGTTTATCTTAGCGAGGGACGAACTTATCAGGAACCCAAGACACCTACCACCTTTCTCTCTCTCTCTCTCTCTCTCTCTCTCCCCCTTCCCCCCCTTTGTGCGATAAGCCTGAAAGGAGGAGGAGGAGGAGGAGGAGGACGGAGAGGAGGAGAGGAGGGAGAGGAGGAGAGGAGGGAGAGGAGGAGAGGAGGGGGGGAGGAAGGGGAGGAAGGGTAGGAAGGGGAGGAAGGAGAGATAGAGAGAGAGAGAGAGAGAGATAGAGAGAGAGAGAGAGAGAGCAGCAGCAGCAGCAGCTGCTGCAGCAACAGGAGGAGGAGGAGGAGGAGGAGGAGGAGGAGGAAAAGAATTGGGAAATGGAGATGTGGTAGAAAGCAAATGGGAGGAGGGAAGGAGGGAAGGGAGGAGGGAGGGAGAAAGGGAGGAGAACGAGAGGAAAGAAATGTTGAAGAGGAGGAGGAGGAGGAGGAGGTGTTAGAAGGGAAAATATGTGACTGGATGGGCTGATACGAGAGAGAGAGAGAGAGAGAGAGAGAGAGAGAGAGAGAGAGAGAGAGAGAGAGAGAGAGAGAGAGAGAGAGAGAGAGAGAGAGAGAGAGAGAGAGAGAGAGAGAGAGAGAGAGAGAGAGAGAGAGAGAGTAAAACAAAATGTTAGGAGGAAGAGTTGCGGTGGAGGGTACGAATGAGAGAAAAACAAAATGATAAAAGAGAAAGATTGATAAAAATATCGAAGCTTCAGTTAACGAATAAAAAAAAATATAATGGAAAGGAAGAAAATAGAGGAAAAAAATGAAAAATATGTGAGAAATGCGGTGACTGCGAATGATAGAAAGAAATTTAAGGAAAGGAAGAAACAGGGAAAGAAAAGAATGATAATGACAAAAATAATAGGTAAAAAGAGATTGGTTTAAAAGAAAAAAAATAAGTAAAATGATAAATAATGCGTAATAGAAAATATGATAATAGGAAGGGGAAAGAGAAAGTTAAGAGAAGGAAGAACAGGAAGAACAAGGAAGGGGCGGCTAAAGAGTAGAGGGAGGAAATAATTAAGATAATAAAATGATGGAATTAGTTTGTGGTAAAGAAGGGGAGAGAGAGCTCGGAGAAAGGAAGGAAAATGGGAAAGTTATTTGTTCCTAAAAATGAAGTCGAGAGAGAGAGAGAGAGAGAGAGAGAGAGAGAGAGAGAGAGAGAGAGAGAGAGAGAGAGAGAGAGAGAGAGAGAGAGAGAGACTCAAAAACCGAGACAGACAGAAACCGAGACAGAGACAGAAACCGAGACACAGATCGAGACAGAGACAGACAGAGAAAATGACAATTACAGGAACAGAGCTAGAGACAGAGGCAAAAAGAGAGACAGAGAGAGAGACAGGGACAGAGACAGAGACAGAGAGAAAAAGAGAGATAGAAACAGAGACAGACAGAGAGAAAGAGAGAGACAGGGCGAAGCACTGTGCCAGAGAAAGAGAGGACCAGGAAAAAGGACAGACCTAGAAAAGAGAGGAGAGTGCCAAGGGGATTAAGAGGAAAGTGGGAGGGAGGAGGGAGGGAGTGATGGGGGGGAGGTAGAGAGGGGGGGAGAGAGACAGGAGAGAGGAGGGACAGAGAGACGGGAGAGAGAACGCCATTGGGAGAGAGAGAGAGAGAGAGAGAGAGAGAGAGAGAGAGAGAGAGAGAGAGAGAGAGAGAGAGAGAGAGAGAGAGAGAGAGAGAGAGAGAGAGAGAGAGAGAGAGAGAGAGAGAGAGAGAGAGAGAGAGAGAAAGGAAGAAAGGAAGAATTGGATTTGTAAAGATGTTGATGAGAGAGGAAAGCAGAAAGAAGAAAAGGGACCTTGTGATTCGTAAAACGTTCGAGTAAAAAGGAAAAGGAAAATGGAGAAAGGTGAATGCAAAAAGACGGGAAAAGAATAGGGAAAGGGTAGTGGATAATGAAAAGTGTTCTGTAAAGGTAGGAAGGGAAATAAAAGCAAATGAGAACAAGAATAAGAGAATATGGGTAGGTGATACGATGTAGGATAACACTGAGAGAAGCTGAAGAAAAGGATCGGGATTGAAAGGGTGGTCGGAGTCGGCGCAAGGGCAACAAAAAGTGGGTAAAAAAAAAGCCCGCTACTCACCGCTCCCACAACAGATAGAAGTAAAGAGTGGCCGAAAGAGAGGTCAATTTCGGGTGGGGAGGTGTCTTGATACACTAATACAAGAGAAATATGGATTAATAAGTGTAGGAGAAGAGTCTTTAAGAAATGATAGAAGAATATTTGAAGAGAGAAAAAAAGGAAATAAGGGAGGAATGTGAGGGAGTGAAGCAATATAAACAAGTACAGACACGCCATTAGTTAACCATTGTATATTAAATTCTTGGCTCTTTGATGGACAGAAAGGAAAATGAGAACTATTATGCTACTGGGTGTGGGAAAAAAAATTGTTTGTGTGTGTGTGTGTGTGTGTGTGTGTGTGTGTGTGTGTGTGTGTGTGTGTGTGTGTGTGTGTGTGTGTGTACAGGTTGGGTTGAAATAAGCCAGGCATTGTGGTGGTGTAATATCGGGCTTGGCTAATCGATACAGGGAGACGGTGAGCCTAATGGAGGTGATTGTGGAGGGAGGTAGGAAGGGAGGGAGGGAGGAAGGAAGCACAGAAGGATTTAAGTAGGGCATAAGAGGAGAAAGAGGAGGAGGGAGAGAGGGAGTACAGAAGGAATTAAAATAGGGCATAAAGAGCGGAAGGCGAGGAGTTGGAGGAGAAGGAGGAGAACGAGGAAGGAAGAGGGGGAAATGAGTACAAAATAAATTAAAGTAAGGAAAAAGGGAGGGAGAAAATGAGGAAGCGGCAGCAAAGATAGAGAAAGAAAGAAAGGTAAGAGGTAGATAGGCGACAGAGAAGAATTTAGGTAAGCTGAAATAGTACCGAGGGAAGGAAAAACGGGGGAAAAGGGGGAAGGAAAAGAGAGAGTAGGAGGAGGAGGAAGAGAAGAAGAAAAAGAAGAAGAAGAGAGAGAGAGAGAGAGAGAGAGAGAGAGAGAGAGAGAGAGAGAAAACAAGCGTAAAAACCGGCGTTGACAGACAGGAAATGAGGGACAGCGCTGACAAGGAGGGAGGGAAGGAAGGAGGCGTCAGGGAAGAAAAGAAACAACCAAAGCAGAAGAAGACGTTTGGGATGATGAATGGCGCAAACAACCACAGATAAGCAATGGTTAAAAACTACAAAATAATAAAGACTTTCAAAACGACTTCGAAAGGATAGTATTTTTAAACATGGGTCGACAAAAACGCTGGGAACACACTCATAAATACAGCCATTCATTCGATCAGTCGGCCATTTAAAGTCTGCACCCACTCTGCCCTGTTCTTAGTTAGTCAGTTAGTCATCCGCTTAGTCTGCCAGTCAGTCAGTCAGTCAACCGGGTAACCACGTAATCATTAATTTATGTATACCTACGCCTACACACACTGCGCACGCGTACACACACACACACACACACACACACACACACACACACACACACACACACACACACACACACACACACACACACACACACACACACACACACACACACACACACACACACACACACACACACACACACACACACACACACACACACACACACACACAGGAGATACAGAGAGACAGAACGGGAGACAAAAAAATGATAGAAGGACACACACACACACACACACACACACACACACACACACACACACACACACACACACACACACACACACACACACACACACACACACACACACACACGGCCATTTAGCCAGCCAGTCAGCCAGCGGCCCTCCGTGTGAACTCAGTGAGGCAGAAAGAGCGAAAAAAGATATGCGAATACATATCTCTATGGCCATATTTCCCCCGCACTGTATTGGCCGCGCTGAACAGAGCGTTCCATCCCCGTGTGACGCAGGCGGGTACAGGCGTCTAGTGCTTTACTGTCATTGAAAAACGAATTGGAAAACACTGGGCTCGTTGTTTCACAGAGGGCGAGGAGGAGGAGGAGGAGGAGGAGGAGGAGGAGGAGCAAGAAGAGGAAGAGGAAGAGGGGGATGCAGCTTTACGCCTGTTTAAACAGAACGTGAAACTCCCTTCCTTTCTTTCCTTCCGCCCCGTGTCTGTTCTATCCTCCGTCTATCTTCCGGTCTTTTATTGTTATCGTCCCTTTCTTTCCGCTTCGTGTTTTAATGGCCTGTGAATGTCCGTATCTCTTTCCTCCATCTGCCAATTGTCGTGTGTCTGTCTGGCCGCGTGTCGTCTTTCCGTGTTTAATGTCTTTACTTACGTGCCATTCTTCATTATCAAAGGGAACGTTTTTGCTCCTTCAGAAGAACCGTGCAATTCTGTATCGTCTGGTTTTATCTTTTGTGGTCTTTGCGATTGTCTTTCATTTGGCGGTACTTACAACACCAGCACCATCACTACCACTATCATTATTTCAACCACTCCATTTACCATCATCACCCTCATCACCAACCATTAATATCATCACCATCTACCACCTGTAACACTCAATCGCTATCACCACCATCAATATTTCAGTCATCACCACCAGGGCGACTACCACCATTATCACCACCACTACAACCTTTTCCCTCGTCTCCTCCTCCACTACCACCAACCACCACTACTTCTACTGCTCACGTCCCACGCATGCAAGTCAAATCTGGCAAGCCATTACCGTAGAGTTTATGCCATAGTTGAATGGTCGACGTGAGCCAAGATTCTGCTCTTTCTTTCCTTCTCTTTCTATTCTACTCTTCCTTTATTTTCTTTCCTCTTTCCCGCGGATGACTTTGGGTCTTAGTGGGAAAGCCTCTACGCTTCCAGGCAACTAACAGCGAAAGTTTGGCGAAAAGCTTAGGAAAATATTCTCCGGTCGTGGGAAATATTGAGGAAAAAAATAATAAATGCAGTCCCGGAAAAGTTTGAAGAAATATTAAAAGGAAAAAGGCTGGCTTTAAAAATTAAAGCACACGAAGATAATTATGCTGTTGGAAAAATGGAAAAAGTTGGAAAACATTGGAAAGTAGTAACTCAACCAAAAATAAAGCAAGGATAATATTGATACAGTAGGGGAGACAATGAGGGTGCTAATTTACACAGCAAAATCGATAGCAAACGTGATTCTCAAACCAAACCATGGCTGTTTGTTTTAATAGGAATTTAGTTAGCGTGTATGTAATTAAAAGTGAATTTCCAAATATTGGCTGCATATTGATTATCTTTTAAAACCAGACACACACACACACACACACACACACACACACACACACACACACACACACACACACACACACACACACACACACAAACCAAACACTTCCCACACATTGCTCTTTTCTTTTTTGATTGAAGCACTTTTCACCGGCAGCCACTGTATCGGGTTTGTGTAGCTGCGAGCGAGAGTGGCTAACTGTGACTCCTAGGCCGGGAAGAGAGTGGGCGAGAGGGAAGGGACAGGCGGAAAAAGAAATGGGAAAAGGGAAACGAAGGGAGAGAGAGAGAGAGGGACAGCGTAAGAGCAAGTGTCAGAGTAAGAAAAAAAACGATTGAAAAGAGAACGAAAGAGAGACTGGGTGAAACAGCGAGAGAGGAAAAAGAGGTAGAAAATAGAATAGCAAGAGAGAGAGAGAGAGAGAGAGAGAGAGAGAGAGAGAGAGAGAGAGAGAGAGAGAGAGAGAGAGAGAGAGAGAGAGAGAGAGAGAGAGAGAGAGAGAGAGAGAGAGAGAGAGAGAGAGAGAGAGAGAGAGAGAGAGAATGGAGGTAGCGTTCCATAGTTCTCATCACATTGAGGAAGACCATGGGATGCCTGGACCGACTCGTGTCACACCACCACTCACTCCTGTCAGGGCTTTCACCTCCCTTTCCCATACCTCACCCCCTCACCCACCCCCTCCCATTCCTCCCCTCCCTCTCCGCCCCGCCCGTCACCGCCGCCACCCTTCCATCAAGCCGACAGGGTATCCAGATTGGACTCACACTGTTCAAAGAATGGTATGTCTCCCCTGCCGCTCCTCTATCACCGTAGACACACAAAAAACATCCCCTCCCCCACCACCACCACCACCACGTGTTCCCGCGCTACTGTGACCACCACCATCACCTTCACCACCACTACCTCTACCACAACAATCACTACCACTACGACCACCACTAGCGCCTCCACCACCACCACCACCACCTTCACCACCACTACCTCTACCACAACCACCACTACCACTACGACCACCACTACCGCCCCCACCTCCACCACCACCACACCCTCTACCACCACCATCATCACTACCACCACCGCCACGAATTCCATTATTACCATCAAAGCCACCACGGTCACATAAAAGGAAAAAAAAACTATTTTACGAACAAAAACAAAACAACAGCTGTACTAATATTGGAACCGCCGACGCCATTCCGCCCACCACCACCACCACAACCACCACCACCACCACCACTAACAATTGCAAGTACAAGAACAATAAGAATAGAAGCATCATTTTCATTACCATCAGTGTTACAATAATATTCAATAACCTGTATCTCTTGCTATTATACTCTCTCTCTCTCTCTCTCTCTCTCTCTCTCTCTCTCTTTTCCATCCCTTGCTTCTCCCTCTTTCTCATCCTCTCTTTTCCTCTCATTTTTTCGTCCATTTCTTTGTTTATCTTTTTACTTCCCCATTTCCATTCCCATTTTTTCTTTTGCTACACCCTTCTCTTCCCCTTCTCTTTCCTTGCCTTCTTTTTTTATTTTTTTCCGCTTTTTTATGTTGTTCCCTCTCTTCCTCTCTCTTTCTCTCCTACATTTTCTCTTGTTTCCCTTTATTTCTCTTCATACCATTTCCTCTCCTCACCCTTACATCCTATTTCCTCCTCTCGCCCTTTCCTACCTTTAACTCAATCTATTTTCCATCCTCCACCTCTTCCCGCTTTGCTGCCTCGTCTTCAGAGCCCAGGTTCAGCGCCTCTCATCCTCCCTACATCCTCGCAGGCTAATGCTCTATAGTATCAAACCTTTCCAGCCGTCTCCGCTCATCCCTTCTGTCGATATTACTCTCCCTTATCGCCTTGTGTGTTTTCTATTCACGCCGGCTCATTCACAGAGGCTGGCGTGGCTTTGTGAGGCATCAAGGAAGCTCCTGTTTTTTCTCCGTTATTTTGCGTCAACCTCAACAAGAGTGTTAAGGAGTGATTGATTTTTAAATTGGTTATGGTTCCAGGAAGGTGAGGAGGTGGAAGGAAGGAGAGGAGTAAAGAGGGAAAGGAGGGAAGGAAGGGAGTGTGGAAGTGTGACAAAGAAAGAGAGGTAGAAATTGTTTAAGGTTCCAGAAAGGAGGGAAGGAAGGGAATATGGAAGGAAGAGAGAGAGAGAGAGAGAGAGAGAGAGAGAGAGAGAGAGAGAGAGAGAGAGAGAGAGAGAGAGAGAGAGAGAGAGAGAGAGAGAGAAATATATAAGGGGAGAGATAAAAAAAGGGAGGAAACAGCGAACGAAAGAATAAACGAGTCGTGGGAAAGAATGAAAGATCTGATAAAAGACAGAAAATTAAGTTGAAGAAAAAAATTAATAAGGTAAGGAAAGGAAGGACGGAAGGAAGACACAAATGAGCGAAAGGAGAAAGAGAGGGAGGAAGGAAGAAGAAACGCTGGACTATATTAAGAGAGAACGAAAAAAAGTAATATCTAGAGAAATGATTGAAAGAAAGAAGAAAGAAAGGAATAAAGGCAGAGGAAAGGAAGGAAAGAAGAAAGGAATAAAATAGGAATGGAAGGAAAGAAGAGGAAAAGTTAGACAATATAATTTAGAGAAGGATTTAATCATGCAAAGAAGGGATGAAGGAAGGAAGGAACGAATGAAGGAATAAATAAAAGAAAGAAGAATGGAATGAAGGGAGGAAGAGAGCGATGGTTAGAAAATATACCAGAGAAAGAAAGAAAGACGGAAAACATAAAAGAATAAATGAGGGAAGCCGGGGAAGAACGAAGCCAGAAAAGGGAAGAAAGAAAGACGCAGAGAAACGAACGAAGGAAATAATGGAAAGAATGAGTGATTAGCAACAACAAGAAGGAGGAGGGGGAAAAGGAGGAGGAGGAGGAGGAGGAGGAGGAGGAGCTCAGACGAAGAAATGAAGAACGAAAGAAAGAAAACCGAGGGATTATTACATAGCGTACCACCAATAGGAACATACAGACCACAGACTTGCTGCTCCTAATTCGGAAAATCTGTCGGAAATTGAAGTGTCCAAGGCGTAATTCCCTCTCGAAGTTTTGTAAGAGAGTCGGGGCGGGCGGGCGGAGGGTGGGCAGGCGGCGGCGGTCTAGACTCTCCGACTCTGTGGCATCGTGACAAAAAAGGTTAAATCGTGCTGGGTGGGAGGTGTTGAGCTTCAGTGAGCCGCGTTAGTGGTTTATTGGGCAGGTGACAGCACGAGAGGAGAAGAGAGAGGAGGTGAGGAGAGGATAGGAGAGGAGAACTGAGGGAAGGGAAGAAATAGCTGGTGACACCGCAAGAGGAGAGGAGAGGAAAGGAGAGAAGAGGAGAACTGAGGGGAGGAAAGAGATAGCTGGTGACACCGCGAGGAGAGAGGAGAGGGAAGGGAAGCGAAAGGAAGAGATAAAAGGAGAGGAGAGGAAAAATTACAAGGGAAATATAAGAAAGGAAATGATATGGGAAAAGAGAAGAAGATTGGAAATGATATAATAGAGAAGGAGATGGGGAAGAAGAAAAGAGAGGAGAGGAAAAGTAAGGGAAGGGAAGAGATAGCAGGTGACACCGCTGGAGGAGAGGAAAGAAGAGGAGAGAGGAAGAGAGGAGTGAAGAAGAGGGGAAAGGAGAGGAGAAGGAAGAGAAGAGATAAAAGGAGAGCATGAGAGGGGAAATTATTAGGGAGAGTGAAGAAAGGAGAGAATTGGAAGGGATATAATTGGAAAGGATATGATACGAAAGGAGGGGAGAGGAATACATAGGAATACATAGGAAGAACAGACATCAGATGACCTAGCGGTCTATGGCGAGGGTGTCTGTCTACTACCGCTACTACTAGTAATCTACGTGTGGTAGGACAGGATAGAATAGATGAAGGCTCCTCCCTACCCACCTCTCCCTCCGGCAACGTGCCGGCAGGAAATAGTTAGAAGAGAACACCATGTACCTTTAAGGAAGAAAGGGACATGGAAATTTTATAGTAAAGAGAGAATTAAGAGGAAATTACTACCCTTAACTTATGCTACTGGTGACCTAAGCTGTTGGGGAAATTATTAACACATTAAGTCTTCAGGTCTTAGCCGTACTGCAGTGTGCCTGAAATATACGAAAAGGGTCAGTAAAATCCTATATCCTTGAAGTACTTATCTAATGAATGGCTCCCTCACTACTGCACAAATCCCTAACACGTTCGTTAATACCCAGCATTCTACTAAGAATGAGGGAACTAACATCGTGCCGAGGGAGCAAACCACATACACCTGAACGCCTCCGGCTGTCCCTCAGCTTTCCGACAAATTTCTTATACTTTTCTACAACCTCCTCTGACCTACCTTTCACGTGTTTTTTTGTTCCGACACTGTCTCCTCTGAAGTAGTGACGACTAAGTCGTCAATCTTCTTGGCTACATGCTCATTTCTACTCCGAGGGAAAACTACATGCCTGCGCCTGGCTCCTTTCCTACATAACTCCTGGTCCTGCTGTCTAATTAAGCTATCCCCGACGAGAACGATGCTAGGATCGTTCTCAACTTGGTTTTCTAACACCTGGAACCTGTTCCTCGTCACTACACCACTGTAACTAGAATCTGCCTCTACAGCCTTACTCCCTTTTCTAACCGGCTGGAGGGAATCTAAGGTACCTACCTTGTTATCAACCTCACCTACTCTATCTTCCAGCCTCGCTACCTTAAACTCACTCTCCCCGACACTCCCCACATCCAATCCTAACATACCCTCCAGAAACTGTAACTTGCTATCTAACGCTTCTAACTTTACACTTACCTTGTGTTCAGTCTCACAGAAAAAGACATACAGTGTACTCACCGTTATCCTTGTTGAGGAAGTCCTGCAAGTCACACACGGAAACCTCGCTGTTGCTGGCATCGTGACCTGACTCTGCGAACGGGTCAAAGGAAAAAAGAGGAGAGGGGAGGAGAGGAAAGGGAGAGAAAAAGATAAAAGGTGATGAGAGGGATAATTATATATGAAGTGTGAAGAAGGGAGAGAATTGGAAAGGGTATGATAAGGAAGAAGGGAGAGGAGAGGAGACGAGAGGGGAGGAGAGTGAAGGGAAGAGATAAATGGAGAGGATTTTTTTATTACGTTTCGGCCTATGGCGCCGGTAGGCTTTCTTGATGAGGCGTGATGGTCGGCATCAGCCCGTTGCAGCGCAGGAAAATGTTTATAATGGCATCATCTTGTTTGGCTTATGTCTCCCCTCTTAGCTCATCTTTGGTCCTCTCTTTTTAGAGAGAAAATCTATAGTACGGGTTGATAGGTCGTCTTCAGAACAGCATGTGAGTGTAGTCTTAGGCTACTCGGCGATGAGTGAAAAATCTCAGCTTGTGGCGGCGGGCAGGACGTAAACTCGCGTCCTCCTGGACGAGGTGCCCACACGCTAACCACTCAGCCGCCGCCTCCCCCAACAAGGGGGAAAGGGAAAACTATATGGGAGAGTGAAGAAAAGAGAGAATTGGAAAGGTTATGATACGAAAGAAGAGGTTAGGAGAGGAGAAAAGAGGAGAGGAAAAGAAAGGAAAAATATGATTTTTAAAAGAGTGGAGAATGATTTAGGAAAGAGAGAATAGATGAAAGAGGGAAGAGCAAAGAGATGAGGGACGGAGAGAAAGGACAAGAGAGAAGGGGGAAGGGAAGAGAAGAGACGCAAAGAATAGTAATGGAAGAGGAGAAAGGATAGGTAAGAAGAGCAGCGAAAAGGAGACAGGAGGAACGCTGGCCCCTTTATTATCCTATTTTTCACTTCCCCTACCATCCCTCCTTTCCCCCTTCCCTTTCTCTCCCTCCCCCCCCAGCAGGTGTTCCCAGCCACCCCGCAGCGCCTCTGTCACGGGTGCATCCACGAGATAACAAGATTGAGACACTCCTCCAAGATTGAATTTGGGCGCGTCATGCGAGGCCGCGCGACCCGCCCGGCCTTGCGTGGACCCGCACTGAGAGGTACTTCGCTGCCCTGTATCACACTCATGGGGCGTAATGCGGTGAGGAGAGAAGGAGGAGGAGGAGGAGGAGGAGGAGGAGGAGGGTAAAGGAAAGTGGGGGTCTGGCAAGTGCAAAGCGGACAGCAACAGAAGGAAGTGGATGGGAGAGGGAGGGATGATGGAGGGTGGAGGAGAAGGAGAAGGAGGAAGAGGTGGAAGAGGAGGAGGAGGAGGAGGAGGGTAAAGAAAAGTGGGAGTGGGGCAAGTTGAAAGCGGATAGCAACAGAGGGAAGTGGATGGGAGAGGGAGGGATGATGGAGGGTGGAAGAGAAGGAGAAGGAGGAAGAGTTGGAGGAGGAGGAGAAGGAGGAGGAGGAGGGTAAAGGAAAGTGGGGGTGGGGCAACTTAAAAGCGGATAGCAACAGAGGGAAGTGGATGGGGAGAGGAAGGGATGAGAGAGGGTTAGAGGGAGGAAAAGAAGGAGGAAAGAAGGGGAAGGTGAAGGCAGGTGTCACGTCCAAGCCTCAGGTGTGTTTTGTCTCTCCCTCTTTCTTTCGTCCGTCCAGATGAAGAAGAAAAAAATGTTTGCGTGTTTCTTTCTCTCTCCAAGTTTGCCAGAATTTGCATGCGTTCTCTTACTCTATTTCTTTCTTCTCTCCCGTAGTTTTTTTTCCCTCTTTTTATTTTTCTCGTTCATCTGAGTTTTAATCCACTCTCCTCTTCTGCGGAGGAATGTTTTTTTTCCTCCTTGCTTCCTTTTTCTCCCTTTTTTTCATGTTTCTCTTTCTTCCATGCAGCAATAACCTCATTTTCTTCCTTGCTCTTCTCTTTTTCCTTTCATAGTCTCCTTACTCCTTCTCGTCCTCCTATTTGCTTGTCTCTTCTCTTTACTTTCCCCTCCTCTTCCTTCTCCTTCCTACACGTCTTCCTCCTTCCAAGTGACAGCCACCACCTTTTTTCTCTCTTTCCTTTTTCTTTTTCTTTTCATTTCTCCTCCTCTTCCTCCTCCTTCTCCTTCTTAATCGTCTCCCTTCTTCCAAGTAACAACCGCCACCTTCTCTTTTGCTTTCCTCTCTTTTCATACTCTCTTTTATCCTCTTCCTCCGCCTCTTCCTACTTGTCTTCCTCCTCCCATGTAAGAATCACCACCTCCTCCCTTGCTCTCTTCTCTTTCCTTTCATACTCTCCTTGTTTTCCACCACCTCCTTCCTCCTCCTCCTCCTCCTCCTCCTTCCACTTACACCGCTTTACCCGCCTCGTCATCTTCCTCCTCCTCCCTTTCCCGTCCTCTCCCTCTCCCTCTCTTCCTCGCTATCATCATCATATTACCTGACCACCTTCCTCGGCCCATCCTCCTCTCCCGCACCAAGACGCTGTATCATCGCTTAATACCCGCAAATTGCCTCAGCCTTCTTTATTTCCGGCGTCTCCCCGTCTCTGGCCCCGGCTCAGGCTCTCCCCCGGGCCGGCGCAGGAACAGAGGAAGCCCCGAGCGTTAATATCCCCTTTGTGTTGACATTAAGGAGAGAAGTGCAACGTGCCTTTCGCCTCTCTCCCCGCGGTGCGTCCTGGAGAGTCTCGGTGTGCGCTGTGATTCGGTGTGCTCATTTTTACTTCATTCCCTTCCCTTCTTTCCACTTCCTTTCTCCTCATCTTTCTCGTTATGAAACTACTTTGTGCACTGTGAATCGGTGTGGTAATTTTTTTTTCATTCCCTTCCTTTTTTTTCACTATCGTCATTGTTTACCTTACTGGCGCAGGCGAATCTTTTTTATAGTGGCCGCCGTAATATATGACTTTTGCCTGGACCATGCTGCCCCCCGGTGCTCTACTTGAACGAAGTTGGTGTAATTAGGGTTGCTTGAAGATCTGGGCAGCATGTGGGTAGTCTTCCGTCACTCGGCGATGGCTTGAAAAACCAGCGTGTTTTGGTGGCACTTGAACCAAGGTCCACGGGCTTACCACGCCTGCACACTGACCACTCGTCCACCGCCTCTGCTCTGTGAATCGGTGTTTTCTCTTTTATTTATATTCACCACTTCCTTCCTCGCTTTTGCTTTTCCTCTCTACTCCTTTCTTAATACTAAACTACTGTGTGCTCTGTGATTCATCCTTGCTACCGTCTTTCTTCATTCTATCCTAGTTTTCCACGTCCTTCTCATCATCTTTTTTGATCTTTTCCTCGCTTAACTTTTTTTTATTCCCAGTTCTTCCCTCTTGCACTTTATTACTCTCTCCATCTTTTTCATGATATTTTTTTATTCCTTTATACCTTCTTTTTCCTGTTCTCTCTCTCTCTCTCTCTCTCTCTCTCTCTCTCTCTCTCTCTCTCTTTCCTTCCTCATCTTTCTTCTTACCTAACACCTTCACCCTCTCAACACTTTTTTTTTTCTCCTATGTTTCATCCTTACCATCTTTTATTTCCTGTGGTCTTCGCTTCTTTAACTTTCCTCTTTACCTCCAGCTATTCCATTTCTACTTTTTTAGCCTTCATCTTTTTCTTCCCACTCGTCTTCCTCTTTACAAAACCTTTTTCCCCGACATCTTTCGCTACTTCATCTTCACCTTCGTAACCTTCTCCTCATTTTCCTCCTTCACGTTTTTTTCTACATGTCCTTCGCTTTTCTCTCGTACTCCTTTGCCTCGTCCTATACCTCGCAGTCCCTCGGGCAGGAAGCCTCTTGTGAGCCTAAAAGGACTCTCTCTCGACTTTCTCTCTCTCTCTCTCTTTTCTGGCCAGGCTTCCGGATCTCCGCTTCTCAAATAAATAAGTGATGAGCTTCTAACAGATTTATTCTCGTCCCCCATAAAAAAAGGTCTGACGGAGGCCTTATGGGGGGAAAAGTTTTCGTGCTAATCTTTGAGTCGCTCCCAAGTTTGAGTAAAATATAATTCCGGAAAACTTTTAAACATATTAGCCTGGCCGACGCGAGGCCCACGACGACCCCGCCAGGTGTGTGTGTGTGTGTGTGTGTGTGTGTGTGTGTGTGTGTGTGTGTGTGTGTGTGTGCGCGCGCCCGCGTGTGTTTCTTGCGCGCACTAAAACAAGTGGTTATGGATAACTTTCGTAACAGCTTAACGCAATCAGAGTCTGGAAACTGAACATAACGTAATTACTCGCCGGCAAAAAAGTTTAAACTATGAAAAACAAGATTAATAAGCTCGCACGCGGGCGGCGGATACACTTTGCCGGCCGTGAACGTAACCAGCTCTTTTTAATATGCTCTTCGTGTACAAAAAAAAATAAGTGTGGCATAAACTTCAGAGGCGGATCGTTCTTGTCCCTAATTTTACGAGCTCTCGGGCGGAACAGAAACATAACGAACATTAAGAAGTCTTTTGGGATGATAAATGCGCGAAGTTTGAAGCATTTTTAGCGTGAGGAGGAGAACAAAATCGTTACAACATTTTACCTCTAACGAAAATAGATGTATATATAGTAGAAAAAGGTTATAAAGTAGAAGTCTGAGTAGAACATATACAACGATATCTTCGTATTTTGTAGACCACAATAAAGTCCTCTTGCGAAACAACTTATTATCCTTTTTTTTCTAGTTCGACGTTTGAGTTCGTTCACCGGGATAAAGTAAATCAATAGGCACAGTTACCTTCTAGTTGTTGAAATGAAATGAAAACTTGAAATGAAAATTAGTTGAAATGAAAAAAAAAAGATGTCTTGTTCTCATATGGCTATTCAAAAAGTGGAGCATTCTCTCCCTCCTCGAGTCCTTAAACACTGTGTAAGAGCAGGTGTTTAGGAGAACCGCCGGTGCTGTCCAACGTCCAGAGGCTAGAGAAGCGACAGTACATATAAAAGTCTTTGGGGTTCATGACTCAGCTGCCCGCGACTATCTCCTCCGTGGAAGGCCCGCGACGCGATACACTGCAGCTTGTTGAAGGACTGTGATCTTGTTTTGTCATATATCAGAGCTTGGACTTGAGTTTTTGTCCATGGTAGTCGAGTAGTCGTAGCAGTATTAGCAGTAGCCGGAGCAGCGTCACCAACATCAGCAGCAGTATTAGTGTTAGTAGCAATTGTTGTAGTAATGTTAATGGTGTTGTTGTAGTAATCAGTATTCTTTCCTCTTACACTTCTTCCTTTTCCTTCCCTACATCGTTTCTCTGCTACTTGTCCTCTTCCTCCTCCTCTTCCTCCTCCGCCTCCTCCTTCTCCCAATACAGTGCTTCATTACAATCCTGCCGCTGCGATTGTTTTCCGGATCTTAACCTCTGTGGCAGGCGGGAGGTCTGGAGGGCTGGCGGGGGGGCAGGAGAGGCGGGGAATGTCTCCACTTGTCTCGAGCATAATTGAGGGACGAGGCGTGTGTCGGGCGGCTGCAAGAGAGTGACGCAAGGCCCAAAGGGAAGACCCGGCTACTCGTTTAAGATTTCATCGAGAGACTCGCCGGATTGCTACGCTTTGAGAGGAACGGCGCCGTGGGGAGGACGCGAGAAGGTCATTTGCGTGGAGTCTGAGGCGCAGGATGGCGTGTGCGGGGCGTGAGGGAGCGAGATGTTTCTGAAATTGGCATCCATATTGGAGTCTCCGGCGTGCTTCCATCTATGAAGTGGCTCCTCCAGGGTGTCTTTGATGTGCGCGGTGTGTGTGTGGGAGGGGGAGGGAGGGGTCGCACGGGGGGGAGGGGGGCAGTGTGTGTGTGTGTGTGTGTGTGTGTGTGTGTGTGTGTGTGTGTGTGTGTGTGTGTGTGTGTGTGTGTGTGTGTGTGTGTTTGAATTTGCTTTTTGTTTGTGTACTGCCTCTATGTGTGTTTGTTTGTATATGTTTGTTTATGAAAAGTTTGTATAATTGAGTGAATGTGTGTGTGTATGTGTGTGCTTGTGTGTTTGTGCGTGCGTGCGTGCGTGTGGATTTTTCTTTATTTTGTGAGGTGCAGGATTTTCTTTTGTCCGCGGCACAAAGAACAGCTACTCTTCCCTCCTGTTAATTCCCGCGTGACCGCCTCGACCTTTTCTTAATTACTCGCTAAGTTTCCTTCCTCTACACACTCCCTTTGGCCGGAATCACTCCTCCTCCTCCTCTTCCTCCTCCTCCTCCTCCTCCTCCTCCTCCTCCTCCTCCTCCTTCTCTTGATCCTCCTCTTCTTCGTCCCAGGCTGGTATTTCCTCGCACCAGAATATCTTTATATCGGCCCGTCCCCTTTACACCCTGACAAACTCTCCTTTTCCTCTCCCTTTCCCTTCACCTCGATCCTCAGAAATCCCCCTCGCATCCCAATTTTTCCCCTATAAGTCCGTCTCATTTACCCTCCTATTTGCTAAGCCCCATTTCTACCCTCCCCCAATATCTCTCACCTGGGCGGCTTGATGAACCTCGGGAATATACCTGTTACGTGCAGGTGTGGCCGAGCCGAGGAGCGTGGCCGGGAGACAGATGTGGCGCGGAAAGGATAAGCCTTGTGTCCGACGGTGTAAAGGAACAATGGGCCAGCGAGGAGAGTGAGGGGCATGTTTCTGGTCTCTTGAGTCTGTGAAAGAATGAGTCCACTTTAACCATAGCGGACTGGGTTCACGAATACACACACAAAAACACACATACACACACTCACCTACGGCACGCAAGTTAGGAATACACATACAAACATACACATACGCACACACTCACCCAAGGCACACTAGTTAGCATAAAGGGTTTAGTTACGAATACACACACACACACACACACACACACACACACACACACACACACACACACACACACACACACTAACCCATGGCACACTAGCATGAAGGAACTAGTAACAAATAAACACAAACACACACGTACACACACTCACCCACTGCACATTAGCATATAGGGACTAGTTACGAACACACACACTAACGTACACATACACTCAAACCCTCAAAACACACTAGCATAAATGAACCAAGTTGTGCATGGTCTCCACGGAAAATCTGGCTTTTTTTGTAACCTGAACGTCCTTCCAAGCTTTACCTGCATGCCCTTAACTTTCTATTATGGCTCTCTAGGAAGAAATTACCTTATTCTCCCAAGGGTTCCTACGGCTACTGTTTGTTAGGGATAATGTGAATATACGGACCATCGCTGGATTAATTTGGAGAGGGTTCGGTATTAGGTCGAGAGGGATGAGCGGAGGGCCGAGGTAGGGATGAGAGGAGGGGTGTGAAGGTACAGGGAGAAGATGGAGAAGAGGGAGAGAGGGAGTGAAAGGTAACTAGCAGAAATCGGTAGAAATGATTAGAAGGAGAAAAATGGGCAGAACGAGTGGGTGGTGGATTTCATTAGGTTGAGGAGAAGTAGGAAGGAGCAGAAGTAGGAGGAGGAGGAAAAGGAGGAGGAGGAGAAGGAAGAGGAGGAGAAAGACGAGGAGGAGGAGGAGGAGGAGG
Organism: Eriocheir sinensis; assembly: GCF_024679095.1. Classification (NCBI taxonomy): domain Eukaryota; kingdom Metazoa; phylum Arthropoda; class Malacostraca; order Decapoda; family Varunidae; genus Eriocheir; species Eriocheir sinensis. Next base: position 16,424,584 of record NC_066529.1, read on the forward strand.
AGGAGGAGGAGGAGGATAACTGTGTGGTACCTTTAAAGGTGGAGGTCCAGGCCTGTCAGAAAGGGTGTAAAGGAAGGTATTGTGTCGAGGTGAGTGTGACGACGTTGTGTGTGTGTGTGTGTGTGTGTGTGTGTGTGTGTGTGTGTGTGTGTGTGAGGGTGAGGGTGTAGACATATAGAGCAAGCACCCAAGGAATGGACACGTATTTCGAGAGAACGTGCAAATTCCAGGGTATAAAATCGCCCTAGAGAGATCAACCTACATCTGAGGAGCTGCTTCAAGACCTTACGGGAAGCAGACGTCGTAACTCTCTTCTGGAGGCCGAGATTCGTTGCGCCCTCGATACCCCTTCATCCTCAACCCCTGTAAATGTCACTCTTCTTCTGCTCCTCCTCCTCCTCCTCCTCCTCCTCCTCCTCGATTCACTCTCGCGTCATTGCCAGCTTCACGACTGCCACCACCACCACCGCCGCCGCCGCAGTCGCCACTGTCATTACCACCTGTATTCTTTGTATCACCAGTGTCACTCTCCACACCAAGGTTCGTACCCTCCGCACCCAGAGTCAACACCACTCACCACCACGACATGAATCCTATATCTCTTCAGCACCATCAACACCACCACCACCATCACCAACACGACTCCTTCCGTCCTTCGTACACGCAACACCTTTCTCTTTCGTTATACCAATGCTTTGTCCTTAACACTATCAACTTTACTTTTTGTTTGTGGTTTGAGAGCACTGTGTAATTATTCATAGCTTAGCGTCTATATTACTAATGGTGTCAGTTTGAGTTTGTCCTCGTAAGTTTGTTGATTAGTTGTATCATTATCAGTCTCTTAACACCAACACTACCACCACCACCACCACCACCATCACCACCACCACCACCACCACCACCACCGTTACTTCCTCTGACTTCCATCAACACTAGTACACTTTTACCTCATCACCACCATCTTTATTACATACTACCACTGGCATCACCATCACCATTACCATCACCACCACCACCACCACCACCATGACTACAAAAACTTGTATACAGATGAAACACACATACACACACACACGCCCGCCCGCACGCACGCACGCACGCACGCACTGCAAATTCAATAAAACAATACTTCAAGTTTTATATCTAAGGAAAGGTCAACAAAAAGACACAGACTTCGCAGTAGCACAACGAAATGGAGAAAAAATATATATGTCAACAATTTTACTTTTTCATATAATTAAAATTCTTCCTGAAAGCGAAAACAATAATGAAAAAGCTGAACAAAAAAAAATAATGTAGGAAAAGTTGATAAAAAAAATGTTATTCTCGTTCATTTGTTTTTATGGAATGTTTTTTTGTATGTGTGTGTGTGTGTGTGTGTGAGTGTGTGTGTGTGTGTGTGTGTGTGTGTGTGTGTGAGTGTGTGTGTGTGTGTGTGTGTGTGTGTGTGTGTGTGTGTGTGTGTGTGTGTGTGTGTGTGTGTGTGTGTGTGTGTGTGTGTGTGTGTGTGTGTGTGTGTGTGTGTGTGTGTGTGTGTGTGTGTGTGTGTGTGTGTGTGTGTGTGTGTGTGTGTGTGTGTGTGTGTGTGTGTGTGTGTGTGTGTGTGTGTGTGTGTTTGTGTGTGTGTTTGCTAAGCCTACCGAGTGTTAGTGTTTGCTCTCAGCTTTTGTTAAGTATTCCTCTGCTCAGTCGTGTGTTTGGTTGTAAAGTGTTTGCTCGTGTTCAGGCTGTGTTTGCCTGCGTGTGTTTGCAGGTGTGTGTGTGTGTGTGAATATATATATATATATATATATATATATATATATATATATATATATATATATATATATATATATATATATATATATATATATATATATATATATATATATCTGTGTATGTATGTATGTATGTATGTACGTATGTATGTATATAACGTAATGTAATGTAATGCAACGTATGTGTGTTTGCAAGTATGTGTGTATGTATGTATGTGTGTATGTATGTGTGCATGTGTGTATGTGCCTGCGTGTGTGGGTGTTAGCGGATCACGGCCTTAACGGAACATGGAAGCTCGGCAGGCACGGTGACGCAAGGGAGAGATTAACAAGCAAAAACTACACGTGTGAGCCGTAATTACGACACGAAGGTTTTACCCGGAAAAGAAGGCGTGACACACAAGGCTAAACGCCGTGCACCGGACAGCACGGCAACGCGCGCCAGTGAACAGCCGAGGAAAAACATGTAAGGAATTCTCGTTGCCCAAAATAATAATGATAATACGCAATTCACAACACGAAGGGTGGAACATAAAGAGGAATGTCAGACTCTTCCAGTACTGGCGACATGTTTACTGAAGAGCAGACAAAAGGTTGCTCGAAGTGATAAGGATAATTCGTAATGTACAACACAAAGAATGGAACATAAAAGGACAGACAGCGATAAACTCCTTTTCTACTACTGGCGACATTTACGTAGGGACAGATAGGATGCTCAAAGTGATTAGAAAAAAAATACGTAATCTACTATGCGAAGGAAGGAACGCAGGACACTCACATACACCGTTACTCTACTGCTATTACTGGCGATAGGTTTACCAAGCGAAAAAATAATAGGTTGGTAAAAGTGATAAAGGTAATACTTATTTTTTAACATAAGTGATGGCCAGGAAAAATAGAACAGCGGGATATTTATACTTTCTCTTTTTTTGCCCTTGAGCTGCAGCCTTTCCTGTAAAAACATAATATCAAAGGCTTCACTCTACTTCAACACGAGTCAACATGATAAAAATAAGTAACACAAAAAATATCAGATGTAATATTAAAAACAAGTTTTTTTATGTGCCGCCTTTAGCGCCGGAAAGCTGTCTTGAGGGACTTCTTGGGCGACCCCAGCCCGTTAGTGTTGCAGGCGAATTTTATTTATACTGGCTGCTGTGATGTATGACTCTTGCTTGACCTATACTGCCCCCCCGGTGCTCCACTTCTACGTCGCTGAAGTTAGAGTTGATTGAAGATGTGGGTGTGTAATCATCCGCCACTCGGCGATGGTTGAAAAATCAGCGTGTTTTCGGTGGGTGCTCACCACGCCCACACGCTGGCCACTCGGCCACCTCCTCCGCAGTTTATCGTCTAGAAACAACAAGTAATATACAAGCTTTGATTCACTTTTACTAAACACAAGAAAACCGGCAAAAAAAGTATTTAAAAAGACAAGAAGGATACAACCCCAGTACAATAACAATATTACATAATCCTCAACACGAATGATAGATAATCAGAGAAAAGGAAGTGAGGTAAAAAAAAAGACTTAGAAGCATTTATTGAACACAAGAGTAACCCTAAATAAAGAAAAGGATAAAATAAATTATAAAATATTCAGTGCTAACAATATTTCGTAATCCCCAACACGAATAATAATTAGCAGGTGAAGAGGAAGTGACATGAGTTCAACCTTGAAAAAACATGAGAAAAAAATAGATCAAAGAAAAATAAAACAGGTCAAGGGTAAGGTTGGAAGTATTACATATTTTTGGCAGTGTCACGTAACAAGAATAAGAGTTGCTTCCCGGATGCCAACCTGCCACACAGGATGACGAAAAAATAATCAAGAAGAGATGGAAGCTAAATGTAATGTGAGAGATGGCCTTGGAAAAATATAATACGTATTTTTTTTTTTTGTGTGAGTGTGTGGGGGGGTCATCTCAAGGTCTGACTCCCCTTTTCCTCCTCCTCCTCCTCCTCCTCCTTCTTTCCTACTCCTACTCCTCCTACGACTGACCTTCCTCTTCAACTATCACATCCATTTAGCTATCATTTTTTCGTCCTTTTTTATTCCATCTTTTATCTTGACCTCTTCCTTCTTTTCATTTCATCCTTTCATCTCTCCTTTTTACCTCCTCCTCCTCCTCCTCCTCCTCCTCCTCCTCCTCCTCCACGACTATGAAAAGCAAATCGCACGCGAAGCCAAGTCCAATCCGGAAAAGTTTTTCACGTATGTAAGAACAACACAAAGACAAAAAGCAATATCGGTCCCCTAAGAGATGAAAGTGACGCACTAACCCAGGACAGCAGACAAATGGTCGAAACAAAAACTTCGCGTCTGTGTTCACGGTCGAGAACACCCAGTCCGTACCCGAGAGCCCTACCCCACCGATGGGAATCACATCCCTAGAAATTGGCACAATTGACGAACGGGATGTGATAAGAGTACCTAGATAAACTCGAGACAAACAAGTCCACCGGACTCGACGACTTGTCACCCAGGCTGCTCAAGGAACTCAAGCAGCAAATCCTCAAGCCACTCACCGCCATCTATAATCTGACACTACAACAAAACAAAGTTCCAGAAGACTGGAAGCAAGCGAACGTAACTCCGATCTTCAAAAAGGGAGACAAAAGCGTGGCCTTAAACTATAGACCAATCAGCTTGACCTCAGTGGCTGGAAAAATTCTCGAGATCATCAGAGACAAACTCGTTAAGTTCCTTGAAGGCAACATCATCATTTCCGATGCTCAGCACGGTTTCAGGAATAAGCGCTCATGCTTAACCAACTTACTGGATTTCTTCCAAGGTATCTATGAAAACTGGGATAATCATATCCCCAGTGATGTTATATATCTAGACTTTCAAAAAGCCTCTGACAAAGTGCCACACGAAAGACTCCTCAAGAAACTTAAGTCGGCAGGGTTAGGTGACAATCTGACAGCGTGGATCAAAGACTGGCTCACTGGAAGAAAACAACGAGTTGTACTCAACGGACAGGCCTCCGAGTGGCTCCCGGTCACAAGTGGAGTGCCACAGGGGTCAGTGCTGGGACAAATACTCTTCATTAAATATATCAGCGACCTAGAATTAGGATTAAAATCCAATCTTTCAAAATTTGCCGACGACACAAAGGTGGATGGGAAGGCCCTCACGACAGCAGACTGCGAAATTATCCAGATAGACCTGGACCAGATCACTCAGTGGTCAGAAAAATGGCAGATGTCCTTCAACACTACCAAATGTAAAGTAATGCATATCGGATCTAGAAACAGCAACCACACATACCACATGGGTGGCGAACCACTACAGGTAGTGCAAGAGGAAAGAGACTTCGGGGTCACCATCAGCAGTGACTTGAAACAAACAAAACACTGCAAGTCCGCCTGTAAGAAAGGCAATACAATGCTTGGGTTCATATCGAGGAACCTCGAATACAAGACGCCGGGAGTTATGTTATCCTTGTATAATTCGCTGGTAAGGCCCCACCTGGAATACGCCGTGCAATTTTGGTCTCCAAATTACAGGAAAGACATTGAATTAATTGAGAGAATACAGCGCCGCGCCACGAATATGATACCATCACTGAGGACGAAGCCCTACGAAGAGCGACTCGAGCGACTCAACCTCTTCACGTTGGAAAAGAGACGACTGCGGAGAGACATGATACAAGTCTTTAAGTACCTGAACAAGCTCAGCAATGTTGATCACTCCAAACTCTTCACGCCACAAACTAACCCGAGGACAAGAAACATCGGAAAACCAATTCAAGCAAAGCAGTGCAATACTGACATCGGCAGGAGTTATTTCTCGTATAGAGTTGTTTGTCACTGGAACAGCCTTCCTGCAGAAGTGGTTAGCGCAGAGACAATCAACTCCTTCAAGAAACGCATTGATTGACACTTTGCTGCATCGGGAGTGAACTGAACGTATCCAAGAGTAGGTGCACAAGTGCCTTAATCCTTCCCTGCAAGCCACTCCTATGGCAAACGGATTGATTAAATCACTGAAAGCAGGCAGCCT